>NC_056735.1:31940624-32040624 GCF_019279795.1 Protopterus annectens | reverse complement strand
TTAAAAGAAACAATGCAAGGGAGAGCAGGTAGCCTTGCCTCGTACCTTTTTGGTGCCTTACCTGATGGGAGTTCTTTAATGGCCTTACACACTTCCTCTTGGTTCACTGCTGCTGAAAGAACAGAGTGGCCCTCAACAGGCAGCTGAAGAATATTAAGTTGCTATAAGATCTTTTTTAATTTCTTCTTGTAGATTGTTGTGGGATCTACCTTCACTATAAAGTTGCTCATAGAACTGGCAGACTTTATTATTTATGTCCTCAGGTGACAATTCAATTCTCTTTCCCTTTTTGGCCTGACACTTAGCGTAACAGCAGCTATTCTACATTGCATAATCTTGTAGGACAACAGCTTCTCAGGCTTGCTTTCATCAGCCCCGCTGCAGAATGTTCCATGTTCTAAGTACAATTGTGCACATTTCTTTATCACTAGATTTAAGGTTGTTTGCTTAGTCTTATAGGCCTGAACCTTGTTTTTCACTATAAACCTACAAGGTTTGTACTTCTGCCACATTGACTGAACCTTCTCTTCGAGAGTGTTATTCTCTCTCTCTCACTTGTCAAGCAATTTCAATTTGACTCATTTGCAAAGAGATCTGAGCTCCAACTTAACTAAGTCCCGCCACACTAAAGGATCATATTTTCTAAGTGGATTACATTTTAAATAGTCCTGCGTTACGACCCTAATATAACCTCTCAGACCCTTGTCCTTGAAGTTAAGGATTGTACTCTCTACAGTCTATATCTGTGATTGACTTTCTTCATGTCCATAGCTAAGACAACTGCCTCATGGTCTGTACGTTGATTTGGGATGATCCTGGTGTCATGAGCATCATTAACCATGCCCTTAGATACTAAAAATAATCTAACATGTTAGAAGATTCTCCTTGTGGGCAATAGTAGGTATATTCTAAGTTTTGGGGGTGAAGGCACCTCCATATGTCAACTAAGCCTATGGCATCACATGCACTTATCAGAGTGTTCCAGGCTTTGTATTATTGAGTGTTTCAGGCTATGGTATTCCAGCAAGGTATTATTCCTGTCCATCACCGAATTCTTGGATGCATTAAAGTCCCCCTGCTATTACAATTTTGGAATTTATGTGATGCCATGAATTAAGTTTGTTAAACAATCTCACAAAGAGGTTAGAGTTGTCCCTGTTTGGGCTATATAGCAACTCTAGAGTAATTTCCCCCTATGGAGTGTTAAATATTCCCATTATCCGACTATTCCCTTTCTGTCCGTTCCTGTCTAACAACCCATTCAAGTCACTGCACCACAGGCACTAGTGTGATTCAGTCATAGTCCATGTATGTGATGAACCTCCTTAGACTATATGAAAAGAGACATTAAGGAGCTCTCAGACTAAGCATCCCAGGCTGGTATGTACATAGCACTGGATGGCATTCTAACTTCACCAGGGGTGATGTCACAATACAATCAGAAGATGATTGGCTTTAATAACTGGCTAAGTTTTTGGTGCCATTGTACAGGGATACAATAGTTGTCAGCATGGGAGAACATGGTTAACAAACCACATTGCTTTCACAAGAATGGTCTGCACCTATCCCCTCTAAACTTTTGAATATTGGCTAAAATACTGCCCTCATAGAGCCTGTTTTAGGGAATGCCAAATTGACAAATCTTCCAACAAAGCAAAATCTACCCAAAGAAATATAAAGGTGTTATTGCTCAAAGCCAGGAGTTTAAAGAAGATTCAGCCCTTTCAAACTCTGCTTACCTTGGAGAATGCAGACATCTTTGCAGGTACCAAGAAATGGTTTAAGGCTGCAGAGGGTATCCTGGTAGTACAAGAATTCACTGCCTTCCATACATTTAGATCAGTGACAGCATGGTCCAGTAATAAAAATAGAGGTATATTAATCTCTGTAAAAAGCATACCTCTATGTTGGTTAAGCAGAATGTTGCACTGGAGTTCCTCCACATCCAGATTACCATAGACAAAGTCCTGTACCATATCCTAGCAAGGTATAGATCACTCTCTATATCCCATGAAACCCATAACTCTTACTTAGTCTTACTGGAGACATTCATCATTCAGTCAAATGCCATACTCACTGGGCACTTTAATTATCTGTCTATAAACTGGGAATCCCACATGACCCAAAATTTCAGATACAGAGATTGTTAGACTTCGTAAACAAAAACATCCTGGTCCAGCTAATGCATACATCTACTACAGGTACAAACAAATTGGACCTGGTACTCACAAATATGGGAGAACACTGCACCTCCACAAGTGATGTGCCCACCCTGGTAAAGTTAGACAATTATGCAGTCTTCTTCAAAATAAGAATTAATTCTGTTACTCCATTAAACCCTGTAACAGTTAGAAACTACTCCGAGGTAAAATACATTTTATTAAGTGATAACCTGTCAACGTTTTAAGTTTCTCTAGACCCAGACAACAGCAGCCTATGCAGAATTATTCACAGAAGCCCTGTACAATCATGTACATTTTATTAAGTGATAACCTGTCAAAGTTTTAAGTTTCTCTAGACCCAGACAACAGCAGCCTATACAGAATTATTCACAGAAGCCCTGTACAATCATGTTACCAGAAGTAAGCCTAAAACTAACTCAGAAACAAACCATCCTGGTACAATCCAAAATTAAACATGTTGTACAACAAAAGAAAAAAAGTCATAGCTAAAATTAGGAAGCATAACATTAAAAAGATAAAAACTCTCTCATCAAACTGAATAGACAACTATTAAATCTAACAAAGCAAATTTTGATAAAAATATAGCATCCCAGGCCAAGGACTACCACAAGGCCTTCTATTGCTGTGTTTGAAAATTCAAAGGCAGTGCATTGCAGTGTGCTAAAATGTCAGTAAATGTAGCCATGGTCACAGAAACAGGTGATATAGCAAATATTCTGGCTGACAAATTCAGCTTCAACTTTGGATCCTGAGAACATTAGTCTGATTAGTCTCATATGCAAAGCCATGGAAATAATTATCATGGAAATGATTAACTATGACACAGGAAATCTTCAGACATTGGATTAACCCTAGTTTGTTTTCATCAAAGGCAGGTCATGATTACTAAACCTGGAAGACTTCTTTGAAAAGGTCACTAAGGCAAGAGGATGACGGCAAAATGGTGCATACCACCATCCTTGACCTAGCTAAGGCATTTGATACAATACCCTACTCAAGTAATTTGAAGAAACTCATAGAATTAGTCATAGGCTCCTATGTAACTCACTGGATAGCCAGCTGGCTCACAGATGTGATCTAGTAAGTTAAGTGGCATCTATTTTTTGGAAATCAAGGCCAATGTGATGGGCCTTTGACTTACCAATTTTGTAGATGATTGCAAGTTAGGAGCAATCATGGAAACAATCCAAGATACTAGCATCTTACAGGGAGGTCTAATACAGACAAATGGCTGGTGCAAAAGCCACAGCTTAAAACTCAGTTTTAATAAATGCATAATCATACCTTTTGGGAAGTTTACCATAAAGGAAACTGCTTCATTGATAAAACAACCCTAAAAGTAATCAGGGATTTTGGGACTCATGTAGATAGTAACCTGACTTTTGACCAACGTATGTCTAAGTAATAAGAAAACCATTCTGTGTTGCTCAGCTTATAAGTAAGGGCATGGTATCGTGGTATCCAGATCCAGTGAATTGATTGTGCCACTGTACTCAGCCCATATTAACTCCGTTATTGAGTTTAACTCCCCTTCAGTGTGTACCTGACCAGGCACATGTAACAACTGGAACATCCACAAAAAGAATACAGGTGTAAACACAATGTCTTATGCAGATACTTCAAAGCCCTATTTTTATACTCTGTATCCAATAGACTGCTGAGAGGTGATTAATGCCTGGCATAAAAGACAAGGCAATATAAGATTTTATTTTTATTTTATTTATTTTATTTTACATTTGTTAACTGGGAAAGTCTGACTGGACCCAGATCCATTTTCAGCGGAGGCCCGGGGGAGAAAAGCTCCAAGAACATTACATACAATAATTATTCCATACCTAAACAGATCTAGACATCTAATAATCATACAGTAAAGAACAACTTTACAAGTTATTACATTGACAATTATTAAAGTACATAGGTCTATAATATTAAGCACCATAACAGCAAAAAAAATTTTTTTTTTTTTAGTAGTGGTTCATAGCTTCATAGGTAGGTACCGGGCTATCTGTCCGAGGGCATGTATAAGTAGCCAGAGTGTGTTGGCTTTTGCCGCCCCATTGATTAATTAACTGAGCCTCTGTCAAGCAGAGCCAATGAAGTGATCCCAAGGGTGTATTTTCTGTACTATTTGTTTAAGTATAACGTATGGTAGTTGGAACAGGTAATGTTTGCTACAGTGATACAAGGACTTATTATATTTCTCTAATGTAAAAACAGCAGGTTATCAACTTTTCCAGGGAAAACTTAAGCTGTGGAACATAAGTTAAATTATTGCAACAGTGTAACGGCAAGAATTAACCTGGGGAGTGGCATGGGCATAGCCAGTTGTTTAAGGTAGTGGATTTTCAGGAGTTTTTTAAATTGACTAGTAGACATAATGGCAGTTATTTGGCTTGGTACTGAGTTCCAAGTCCTGGCAATAGTGCAGGCAAACAGAAATTTACCAGCATTGTTTTTATGTTTGATGACATGTATGAGATTCTGGCTATTGGATCTTAAAGCTCTTGTGGAAATGTGGGGCTGGATTAGTTGCTGGACTGCAGGGATATTTTCAGGAAGGTAGTAGTGCTTGTGCGCTATTAAGAGCTGATTGAGTAGGAGTAGTTGAGGCAGATCAAGCCATTTGAGCTGTGTCAGGACAAGACAGTGGTGAGATCTGTATGAGGCTACAGTAGCAAACTTGGCAATCTTGTAACAAGATTCCATTTTGTTTAGGTCAATTTGGTGGAGGTTTGTTAGGACAGGGGAGGCATAGAGAAGGATGGACAAGAGATGAGTCCTTGCAATGGTTGCCTTTGTCTGTTTGGTCATATACTGTTTGTTCCTGTAGAGGAGTCCTATTTTTTATTTACTTTCTTGATGGTTTGGGCTATCTGGATATCAAATTTTAGGCTATTGTCTATTTCAACACCTAGCAGTTTCGTGTGAGTAGTTCGCGTGATTTGGATTTTATCCTTAGAGTTAATGGTAAAATTATTGTTTAGAGGGAATCAACTGGGGTTGAAAATAAAAAGTTTTGTTTTTTTTGGGATTAAGAATAAGTTTGATGTTGGTGAACCATGTTTCGGCTAGAGTAACGCTATTTTGGGTTAAGGTTTGCTGTTCTTTTAAGGTGGGGAGGCACATATAAGGGTCGTGTCATCTGCATATTGTATGATAGAGGCAGTGAGTAAGGAAGAAGATATTTGGTTGGTAAACAGTGAGAACAGCAATGGGCCTAGGATAGATCCTTGAGGGACCCCTATGGATACCGGTAGCGGGGGTGCAGCTGGTCTTGCCAAAGAACTGCTTGTTGACGGTCTGATAAGTAGCTAGTGAACCATGATATAGAGGAGGAGTTTAAGTTTAGGTTAGAAAGAGTTTCAAGATGAAATTTGTGGTTTACCATGTCAAAGGCGTTTGACAAGTCTAAGAATATGGAAGATATGAATAATCACTTGTTTCTATGGTGGTTAACTATATTTGTAAATGATAATAGTGCTGCGGTGGTGCTATGGGAGGGCCTGAAACTGTGCTGAGTTTTAGAGAGTAGGTCATTTTCTAGGTGGTACTGCAGTAGTTGGGAATGAACAACTCTTTCTAATATTTTGGATAAAGGTGATAGGATTGCAATAGGGTGGTAGTTGGTGAATTCTAAGGAGTTACCTCCTTTGTGCAGTGGAATAATAGCTAGTGTGGTTGGTTTGAGTGTTTTAGGAGTTTTGAAGTTACTTTAGTGGGTACCAGGTGAAGGGAGAAGCTGGAGGTATTATTATTTTTGCTTGTATTTGGGGGTGTAGGGGAACTTACTGCCGTGGGGTTACTAGTACTATTTTGGGTTTTTGCAAGGGTTTGAACTGTTTTGGTAAAGAATTTGTTAAACTGAGTGGGAATGTTGCTATGGTTGTTTGGTAGCATTGGGGATGGAGTGGAGGCCTTACCTGGGTGCATTATATTGTTTATTGTGGCCTAGAATTGTTTTGGGTTGTGGGCATGTTTTTCTTGCACGGTTTTATAGTAGTTAATTTTGTCAAGTTTAACTTGTTTTTTGGCCTTATTGTGGAGTTCTAGATAGATTTGTCTCAGATTGATAGTTTTGTTTTTGTGAAATTGGGTCCAAGCTTTGTCCCTTTCTTTCACTGTAGTTTTAGTATCTTTAGTTAGCCATGGGGCATAATTTATTTTTATTCTTATGGTTCGGGTGGGAGCATGATGGTTTAGGATTTTTAGGAAGCTAGAGTTATAGTGTATGGCTTCATCTAGAGATAGTTGTTTTAGGGGAGTCCAATTGCAGCTTTTTAGTGCATTAATGAAGTCACTAGTTATAAAGGTCATTTTATTATGAACAACTCTGAGGATGGGTTGGCTGAAGTATTGGGGTCTAGTCCTAATTAGGTAGGTTGGTTGATGGTCACTTAGACTATCGGGAAGACATCCAGATTGCTGTGCTAGAGTGGGGGTCAGATAACAGTATCCAGTGAGTGGGGTCAGATAACAGTATCCAGTGAGTGGGGTCAGATAACAGTATCCAGTGAGTGGGGTCAGATAACAGTATCCAGTGAGTGGGGTCAGATAACAGTATCCAGTCTAGGATGGATTCACGTTTGGATGTTTTGTCAGTTCTAATTGGGGTAGATATGATTTGGGTAAATCCATGAGGGTCTATGTGGGTAGATGGATTTTGGCTAGAGCAGTTAAGCTAGTCAGTATTAAAGTCATCTAATAGTATTTTTTTTGTGGTAAGGAGTTAGAGATCCAGTTTAGTAGGCTTTCCATTACAGTAATGTTATTGCCTGGAGGGATATAGCCGCCTGCAATAATTATATTTTTGTTGGAGTTAAGTTTTAGTTTGGCAGTGATGAATTCTATGTCTTTAACTTCTTGGCTGTTGTAATTTAATTGTTCTATAATGAGGTGATTTTGGAATAATATTGCTATGCCACCTCCTTTTTTCTCTAGTCTATCTCTCTGTATAATATTGTAGCCTGGAGTTGTAATCTCATTATCGTGGTGTTCTGGTTTCAGCCAAGTTTCAGTTAATACTGCTATTTCAGGTTTGTATAGAGCTATTAGGGCATGAAGGTCTTGGATTTTGTTAATTATACTTCTTGCATTTATGTTAAGTAAGAGAAGAGATGAGGTAGGTCTGTGGTAAAGGGGATTGAGCTGAGTTGAGTTAGTGTTGGTTAATGTAATGGGTCCTGGATTGGGGTGTATGTCACTGCAGCAAGTGAGTTTTTGGAGTAGGTAAACATAGAATTTAGATAGTTTGTACATTATTTTAGTTTGTCTTACAGAGGAGTAAGGGGTGGTTTTGACTGTTAGTTTATTGTGTAAGTAAGAGAAAGGTTGGGAGGAGTTAAGGTCACAGGGTGATATAGGGAATTTTTTTAGTTTTAAGGTACTGGATATAGCTTCAGTTTGCCATTGGGGTGGGGCACTAATTTGAAGTTGGATGTGGTAAGAGGAGAGGAAGGAAAGTAGGATAAGGGTGAAGACTGGTAATGGGTAGAATACTGCTTTAAGTAGTTGGGGTTGCTGTGTGAAGTTCATCTTGTCTAGCTTTAGAGAGAGTGTGGTGTGTCTAAGGCTGATATCTGGAACTGTGTGGGTTAGGTGTAGTAGAGGGGGACAAATAGTGGTGTGGTGGAGTGTGTTGCTATAGAAATGTTAAGGGTGGTGTGATAGGCTAATTGAGAGATTGGGTATTTGTGTTGGGTGTGGTCATAAGTATAAATGTAATTGATGTGGGGGTGGGTGGGCATGGGGGTAGGTTAGGGGAGCGGAGTGAGTGTAGCGAATGCAGCAGGCTGAGCCAGTAGTCCAAGACTCTGGAGTGGTTGAGGGACTATCAGTGGTAAGTGAAAACAGCTTACTGCTATAAAGTTATAGTCTGTGTAGGTGAATATATGAACAACTTAGTAATAAAAAACAATAAAGTTGCAGGTTATACAGCATAAACAAAATGGCCAGTTACAGAGCTTTGATTAATTGTATTTTTAATTCAGGGAGTTGGTGTCTGGTCAGGAAGGGTGGGAAGAGGTGGTTGGTACACTCAAGAGAAGAGGGGTAGTAGACTTTAATAAGTTAGCAAATATGGGGGGAGATGCTAGCCGCTTTTCTGTAATGCAGCAGTAAACCTCGCTAAAGTCCCTTCACAGTGGTTAAAAAACTGTTGTTACTATGCTAGGCACATAAAGCTCAAGAACTTAAACAGTAGCTGTTGTTACTATGCTAGGCATATAAAGCTTGAGAATTTAAACATACATGCACTAGTTTCAGACTTAGGTTTTTCTTTGCAAGGTCCAATGATTTTGCTGGCCGACTCCCTTTATCTGCTTATATTTGTGGTGGAGAGGGATATCTTTTTTAAAAGAGTGGACATGAGTGGTCTGGAAGAGGGAGAAGAAACAGTTTAGACTTAGGGTGAATGCATACAGGCTAGGACAGGCATAATTTATAGAAATACTGTATATAAATGTAGTCCAATCACAACATGCAAGAGTTCCTAAAACACTAAGGTGCCTTATTAAAACAACTTAGTGAAACTGAATAGCATAAAGGAGTTCAGAAAAAACAAACAAGTACTGTACCTATACAACCAATTAGGAGCTGAAGTAGAGCTACCATATTTAGACATGCACAATATTATCAAAGTACACTATAAGATGAGTGGGTGAAACTTAAACTCAAATTAAGCTATGCAGACCACTCTTGTTTTTATTTTAAGTTAATTAAACTGATTTCATTTAAAAACTGCACTACACAACACTAACTGTAGCCAGACTGTAAAATACTTCACTCTAGCAGGCTTCTACATGTACCGGACTATGGTTAACCTATAGTCCTTTGCTTCAGATTAGATAAGCTTTAAATGTAATGGTAAATGTAAAAATGATACACTCCAAACTCTTTACGCTTCTTAACAGTAGTTGTAGCGTTGTTATAAACGCGCTTATACCGTCTAGAGTAAAATATGTAGTGCTGCTTCAAAATACACACAGATGGTTAAACATTAGTTAAAAAGTATACATATGCAGCTCGCAAAGCTGGAGAATAGTACAAGAAAGCTGCTGTTTTCTGGTCACTAAGTATTAACAATGTAGCATTCAAAAGAGCAAGATGAATTACAAGTTAGATTAATCTTAGATATTTACATTTAGCACCGCAACGTATCTGTTGAAATAGAATTATTTTCACTCATTTACACATTTCCCATAGTTATTATGTATGCTGGGTCTAAACACAAGGCACCACACTGTTTATTATCTCCATTGTGAAGCAAGGATTCACATGTGGTTACAGTATTACATGTGGGATAGCCCATGAGTTAATTTAAAAACTAAACATTGCAGCATGGTATGATACCTTCATATTAGATCATATTTTATAGCAAATGTACATAAATGCAAAAAAGCAGAATTCCTCACCTTCTAACACGCTTGCAATAACGGCAGCGGTACCGTCTATGGGGAAGTGAGTTTGAAAATGGTGCCTTGCCAGTGGGGTTCCCCAAGTAGATTTCCCTGGGAAGACAGGTCTTAGTGGGTGGAGACAGAAAAGACAGACAGTGTTACTGGAGTGGAGCATGAGGATGGGGGAGGGTACAAGGATGAGAGCCAGTAGTCCGAGACTTTGGAATGGTTGGTGGGCTATCAGTGGTAAGTGAAAAACAGCTTACTGCTATAAAGTTATAGTCTGTGTAGGTGAATGTATAGACTCATTAGTAATAAAAACCAATAAAGTTGCAGGTTATACAGCATAAACAAAATGGCCAATTACAGAGCTTTGTCATAGGAATGCCTTCCTATTCAGGTCCAGTATGCACCCAGGTTTTATTTTTAAAAATCTTATCAGGGGACAGGGTATGAGAGCATCTAGATTGAATCCCTCTTTAGTAGGATTTCAACAAGAAATGACCAGCCTGGAGAAAAAATTTTTGGACAGAGGTTACACCTTAGATGAATTGAACAGACAATGGTCTTACTTAGTGGAGCTGAGGTCTACCAGGGCATCCCCTTATTTTGGTTCATCCATGGAAATGAATAATCCCTGTGCATCTAATAGAAATTATCAGACCAAAATCCCCCTTTTTTACACTAATGATACTAAACAGGTTACTCATTTGTTCTATCAACATTGGCCTATTCTTTTAGTAGATCATGATATTGGTAATATTGTAGGTAGTCATCCCAGTTTTCGGTATAGGAATCATAAGAACCTTAAGAGGTTATTATGTTCTGGGAGACTTACCATTGACAGGCCTTTTAATGGCCACACTGAACCATGTGGAGCTTGTAATTTCTGTGGCTATATTGATTCATCTGGTGCTTTTTATCACCCTGATTTACACAAAGACTTTTATTTTAAGGGAGTTAGCAATTGTATGACCCCAAATGTTGTGTACCTGGCACAGTGTGGAGCATGTTGTGCATTTTATGTTGGGAAAACCAACAGACCCCTACGTGATAGGATGAGGGAACACCTCTATCACATCAGGAAGGGGTCCCCACATAATGCACTTGCCAAGCATGTCATTGAGTTTGATAATTCTCACACGTTCACGTTTCAGGTGATTGAAATCATCACACGGATCATCAGGGAAGGTGACATTATAACACATACTGAGTACAGGGAAACTCGCTGGATTGTTCTTTTAAGAGCAGACAGGGGTAGGGGCTTGAACGAGAGAGCCTCTATAAAGCCCATGCTGAAGAAAAGGAGATTGTGTAAATAAGGTTTATTTATTGTAGATTTTACTTTATTCATTCCACTTTGTGGATGTATTATGGTTTTATTTTTGGTACTTGACTTTAGTTTTTATTTAATAATGTTTTTAAGAATGTTTTTCTTATATTGTATTATATTGTATTGTTATTTTATTTTATGTTTCTTTAAGCTGCAGCTTTAATTGTTGATTAGTAGATTTTTAATTGATTTGCAATGGGATGGCCTTATATAAAGGTTGCTGAGGTAAACAGTTTATTAATGGTCTGATGAAGCTCCTATGCGAAAGCGCTTACCTTGTTGTATGTTAAAATAAATAGTGGATTTTCTACTTTTTTGATCGACTGGTTTTGTTCCTGTTTTAATCGATTTGCAGCTGTGTCCTACCTCCGGTGGTGTTTATATACTTTTTTGTACATTTATTTACTTTATACCATGGAGGTTTCACCCAGTGGGTGCTGGCAGTCTTTATTTTCGTATTTGTAGTTACAGAGCTTTGATTAATTGTATTTTTAATTGAGGAAGTTGGTGTCTGGTCAGGAAGGGTGGGAAGAGGTGGCTTTTACATTCAAGAGAAGAGGGGTGGTAGACTTTTCCGTAATGCAGCACTAAACCTCACTAACGCTCTTCTACAGTAGTTAAAAAACTGTTATTACTATGCAAGGCACATAAAGCTCGAGAATTTAAACATACATACACTAGTTTCAGACTTAGGTTTTTCTTTGCAGGGTCCAATGATTTTGCTGTCCAACTCCCTTTATTTGCTTATATTTGTCGTGGCGGGGGGATATCTTTTTGAGAAGAGTGGACACAAGTGGTCTTCTAATATGCTTGCAATAATGGCAACAGTCGCTTCTATGGGGAAGTGAGTGTGTTTGAAAGATCCTGCTCAGATGGCCTTTTTGTATATCTGCAAAATGAACAGCACCAGATCTACTAGATCTAAGGATTTATATTTTGCTTGTGACTTAAATAGGACATGTTGGAGGGACAAGTATGTATCTCAGAATTCCCATTCTCTGGAATAGGCTTCCCATCCATGTGAAGCAGAGCCCTTCCCTAACCCTAGTCAAGTGCAACCTGGACCAGTGGATGAGAAACTGGAAACTCACCCCTGGTCTGACACCTATCTCTCTGACGGATAGAGGCAGCCATTAAATCATGCCCTAGCATACACCCCTTAAATAACCTCTAAGGCACTATGACTTCTGTGATACGGTTAGGTTGCATAGCTAGGCTTGTAAAAACCCAAGGGATGTTAGCCTAGTATAAAAGTATGAACCTATGAAAGCCAAACTGAATAAAGAATTCACCCCTAGCAACACCACTTGCTTAGCTTTCAAATTCAAGTTTAAAAGCAGGTTGCCCTTTCAGAAAGATTTAAAGACAAGTGCTTGACATTTAGCAGCTTTATATTCTTGGCAAAAAATAATATCAACTCAGTTAGATTTTAGCCAGATTAAAAGTGCCCTACTCTTATAAGATAAAGTTAAACCATGTACGATAACCATTATACCTTGAATAAAATTATGCACAATTTAACACAGTTCTACTAAGAAATAATGTAGAGTTTGTAGTTACCATGTTGCCTCCAAGGATGTAGGGTGGTGGGATCCCTGACGGGTTGTAGTGTACTCTCATCCTCTATTAGATTTGTGCCTTGCAGACAATAACTGGCACCACAAAAATATGGCACATACCAGTGAGCTAGATGTAGATTCGTTATCTGCGGAAACAGGCTCCTGACCTGTGATATCCTTAGCAAAATCTTCCAACTGTAAGGGGGGGAAATTACTATTACATTGGTCATTATCTGGAACAGTTTCTTAACATAGGTTTTCCTAGATAACAAAGAGCCCCTTTCCTTGCTTGTATGGTCCCACTGAGAGAAGGATTTCTTACACAAGCTAGCAGAGAGCCATTGGACATTGCAGCATACTTCCCAGGCCCTGTCATACATTTAGTTTATTCAGCACAGTCAGAGTTTGTTGTTGACAAACCAGGTGTGCTAGCTTTATCAAGCACAGACTACAATAACTTACTCTGTAAAAACTGAAGGTTTCAGTCTGGGTGTGGGAAGGATATCGCCAGATGTCCCCATTTGATATAGCATGTGCCAGGGTATTGGAATCTATTATTTTTATAGCACAGGGCTCTCAGCTCTGAAAAGCTTTATGTGTTGCTGTTGTCCCTTGACAGAAGTCCTGAAATATATGTAGTGAGCATCCACTCATTGTGAAAGGCTTCCCTTCCCCACTTTTCTAATGCTATGCAGCTTATCTCTTTCATTGAGTAGCCAAAATGTAACTTGCCTTGTGGGGTTACCAAATTTGCTTTGTGGATGCAAGGAACAATGTGCTGTCTCTACTGGTAGTGATGAGAGGTTTTTAAGATTTATTGCCTCTGAAAGACAGTGTTGAAGAAATTGAAACATGTCTCCCTTCTCCACACTTCCCTGTAAACCAACAAGCTGCAAGTTATTTTGACAGTTGTGATCTTCCATATTGATACAGGCCACCATTAGTTTAGTTAGTTTAGTCTTGTGGGCATCCACCCATGCAGAATACTGCTGGAGTCTGTCAGCCTGCAGGTTAACAGCTGATTACAGAAAGCCGTTTTAGAGATACAAGTGTCCGTGGCAGCATTCTCGGATTTATAGTAGTAGTACCCTCTAGTACCTTTGCCACCAGTGATCCAACTTAGTAGAGGCATTGCCCTGGAGCTGGAAAGTGACATCAGGATCCATACTGTCTGTGTTTTCCCATCTAGTGGTGCACTGTTCTCTGAATTATTTTTAAGTATCACCACAGCGAGGCTGAAGTCCAAAATGAAGTACTAAGGAGTTACTCATTTTCTCAACAGCTCAGAGTCCCTAAGAATAGCTGCTCATGCCATGGACGTTGACTCTGAGCCCGTTTCACTCATTCAGTGATAATAAATGAATGATGTTTATGGTCAGTACTGAATATCAGAAATAATCTTAACTTTAGCAAATATGTACTGGGTCTGGGAATTGGAGCTAAATTCTCTAGAAAGTATCTGGAAGCTATAATACTGAAAATGAAGGGAATTATAATAATGGAAAGAGAACTTAACTGCATAATTAAAGAAAATGATACTACAGCAGTTAAACCTAGAATTTTAGCATCAACTAAGGCTTTACTTTCCTGACTAAAGGCTAAACTTTACTGACTTGCTTAATCGTATAGATGCTCATATGCTGTTACTAGACTTACAGGTTAAGGGGCCACTAAGGATCCTAGCTCAAATTTCAAATTGCCTCCAAACACACTCTGGTTAAAGGACATGCTCCAGATGACACAGTAGGCTATGAATGCTGAGGGAGTTACACCCGGTACCACAGGAACTACAGCTAACAGCCTTAACTTGTTGCACTAACTGCCAGATGTTAACAGCATTTCTGAATTAAATTATTTATTTTGTGCTCATTTCTCTTACAGATTTGGTATGCAGTCAGTAATTTATAGGCTATATATTTTAAACGATTTGTTCTCCAAAATAGAAAATGTAAAGATGATAGCACATCCTTTATCAGATTACAATTCAATTACTTACATAGAAATGATAAACTCAACAAAACTGGCTTATTTTAATAGACTGTCAGCTTATATAACAAAACTGACAAATTTTAAAGAGTATCTTCTTACAGAAATGCAACAGTTTTTAGACTTTAATAATAACGGTAAAGCTTCTGATGTGATCCCATGGAACTTGATGGAAGCATATTTATATGACAGTCTCAATTTAATATTATGACAGAAAGCAATGGGATAAAGACCTACTGGATTTTAAGAAAAGAAAGATAAAATTAAATGTACCAAAAACGAGAAAAAGGATTATTATATATAAAAAAAGATTAATGCAGAGTTTCCAAAGACCATAAAAGCATAAGGTTTCTATTAGTTTAGGAACAAGTCAGATTAAGTTTTTAAATTTCTAAAGTCTTTCATAAATTATCGTTTATTCCAAAATGATAGCAAGAGTTAATCACATCAGCAGTAAATCTGTCTCTGGTAATAATAGAAAATATACAGACATAAAAGAAATTCCGGACTGTTGAAAACAACAACAACAAAAACACAACAAGAAAATTAATAAACAAAATGAAAAAGTAATCAATGCCTCTTGCATAGGCATATGCAAAGCTTTATTTTTGAGCAAACAAGAACAATAGAAAACTTGTTTCTATGTTAGAAACAAAGGGGCAAATTAAAATACTGAAGGAAAATAAAGTTCCAGGTGATGATGGCATCCTTCCTGAAATGTGTAAACCATTACCTCAAATGTTTTATCACATTTACAGAAAATATTCACAAAAAATAAAACTTAATTTAACATTAGGGAAATATACAATATATTTCCTTTAATAGAATAGGATGAAGAATCATGTTTATGCTCTTATTATAGACCTGTATCATTACTGAAAGTTAATAAAAATGTTTATATCAATCTTTTCCAATAAAGTAAATAATGAACTACCTACAACACTATGGCAAAACCAAACTGGCTTTATGGTAAATATGCAAACACAGGATAACATCTAAAATGATTAACTGATTATGCTAATAACAACAAATAAACTATTCCCGATTAGGCTCGATCTAAATAAAACCTTTGAGTCTGTAAATTGGTCTTATTTAAATATTGTAAGTGTAGAGGTTTCTACATTGATTTTATATCTGTTATCAATCATCTTTATCAAAATTAATTTTTATATGCTAAACTAGGATCAAAGTTAATTTTGATATGTTACATTATGACACTATTTCACAGTGAATACATATAAGCAATGACATGAAACAATATGTTACATTATGACACTATTTCACAGTGAATACATATAAGCAATGACATGAAATGATATGTTACATTATGACACTACTTCACAGTGAATCCATATAAGCAATGACATGAAACGATATGTTACATTATGACACTACTTCACAGTGAATCCATATAAGCAATGACATGAAACGATATGTTACATTATGACACTACTTCACAGTGAATACATATAAGCAATGACATGAAACGATATGTTACATTATGATACTATTTCACAGTGAACACATATAAGCAACGACATGAAATGATATGTTACATTATGACACTACTTCACAGTGAATACATATAAGCAATGACATGAAACAATATGTTATATTATGACACTATTTCACAGTGAATACATATAAGCAATGACATGAAACGATATGTTACATTATGACACTACTTCACAGGGAATACATATAAGCAACGACATGAAACGATATGCTACATTATGACACTATTTCACAGTGAATACATATAAGCAATGACATGAAACAATATGTTACATTATGACACTATTTCACAGTGAATAGATATAAGCAACGACATGAAAAGATATCTTACATTATGACACTACTTCACAGTGAATACGTATAAGCAATGACATGAAACGATATGTTACATTATGACACTACTTCAAAGTGAATACATATAAGCAATGACATGAAACGATATGTTACGTTATGACACTACTTCACGTGAATACATATAAGCAACGACATGAAACGATATGTTACATTATGACACTATTTCAAATGGAATACATATAAGCAATGACATGAAACGACATGTTACATTATGACACTATTTCACAGTGAATACATATAAGCAATGACATGAAACGATATGTTACATTATGACACTATTTCACAGTGAATACATATAAGCAATGACATGAAACGATATGTTACATTATGACACTACTTCACAGTGAATACATATAAGCAATGACATGAAACGATATGTTACGTTATGACACTACTTCACGTGAATACATATAAGCAACGACATGAAACGATATGTTACATTATGACACTATTTCAAATGGAATACATATAAGCAATGACATGAAACGACATGTTATATTATGACACTATTTCACAGTGAATACATATAAGCAATGGCATGAAACGATATGTTACATTATGACACTATTTCACAGTGAATACATATAAGCAATGACATGAAACGATATGCTACGTTATGACATTACTTCACAGTGAATACATATAAGCAATGACATGAAACGATATGTTACATTATGACACTATTTCACAGTGAATACATATAAGCAACAACATGAAACGACATGTTACATTATGACACTATTTCACAGGGAATACATATAAGCAATGACATGAAACGATATGTTACATTAAGACACTATTTCACAGTGAATACATATAAGCAATGACATGAAACGATATGTTACATTATGACACTATTTCACATGGAATACATATAAGCAACGACATGAAACGACATGTTACATTATGACACTATTTCACAGTGAATACATATAAGCAATGACATGAAACGATATGTTACATTATGACACTATTTCACATGGAATACATATAAGCAACGACATGAAACGACATGTTACATTATGACACTATTTCACATGGAATACATATAAGCAATGACATGAAACGATATGTTAACATTATGACACTATTTTACAGGGAATACATATAAGCAATGGCATGAAACGATATGTTACATTATGACACTATTTCACAGTGAATACATATAAGCAATGACATGAAATGACATGTTACATTATGACACTATTTCACATGGAATACATATAAGCAATGACATGAAACGATATGTTACATTATGACACTATTTCACAGGGAATACATATAAGCAATGACATGAAACGACATGTTACATTATGACACTATTTCACATGGAATACATATAAGCAATGACATGAAACGATATGTTACATTATGACACTATTTTACAGGGAATACATATAAGCAATGACATGAAACGATATGTTACATTATGACACTATTTCACATGGAATACATATAAGCAATGACATGAAACGACATGTTACATTATGACACTATTTCACATGGAATACATATAAGCAATGACATGAAACGACATGTTACATTATGACACTATTTCACATGGAATACATATAAGCAATGACATGAAACGATATGTTACATTATGACACTATTTTACAGGGAATACATATAAGCAATGACATGAAATGATATGTTACATTATGACACTATTTCACAGTGAATACATATAAGCAATGACATGAAACAATATGTTACATTATGACACTACTTCACAGTGAATCCATATAAGCAATGACATGAAACAATATGTTACATTATGACACTATTTCACAGTGAATACATATAAGCAACAACATGAAACGATATGTTACGCTATGACACTACTTTACAGTGAATACATATAAGCAATGACATGAAACGATATGTTACATTATGACACTATTTCACAGTGAATACATATAAGCAACAACATGAAACGATATGTTACGTTATGACACTACTTTACAGTGAATACATATAAGCAATGACATGAAACGATATGTTACATTATGACACTATTTCACATGGAATACATATAAGCAACGACATGAAACGACATGTTACATTATGACACTATTTCACAGTGAATACATATAAGCAATGACATGAAACGATATGTTACATTATGACACTATTTCACATGGAATACATATAAGCAACGACATGAAACGACATGTTACATTATGACACTATTTCACATGGAATACATATAAGCAATGACATGAAACGATATGTTAACATTATGACACTATTTTACAGGGAATACATATAAGCAATGGCATGAAACGATATGTTACATTATGACACTATTTCACAGTGAATACATATAAGCAATGACATGAAATGACATGTTACATTATGACACTATTTCACATGGAATACATATAAGCAATGACATGAAACGATATGTTACATTATGACACTATTTCACAGGAATACATATAAGCAATGACATGAAACGACATGTTACATTATGACACTATTTCACATGGAATACATATAAGCAATGACATGAAACGATATGTTACATTATGACACTATTTTACAGGGAATACATATAAGCAATGACATGAAACGATATGTTACATTATGACACTATTTCACATGGAATACATATAAGCAATGACATGAAACGACATGTTACATTATGACACTATTTCACATGGAATACATATAAGCAATGACATGAAACGATATGTTACATTATGACACTATTTCACATGGAATACATATAAGCAATGACATGAAACGATATGTTACATTATGACACTACTTCACAGTGAATCCATATAAGCAATGACATGAAATGATATGTTACATTATGACACTATTTCACAGTGAATACATATAAGCAATGACATGAAATGATATGTTACATTATGACACTATTTCACAGTGAATACATATAAGCAATGACATGAAACGATATGTTACATTATGACACTACTTCACAGTGAATCCATATAAGCAATGACATGAATTGATATGTTACATTATGACACTATTTCACAGTGAATACATATAAGCAACAACATGAAACGATATGTTACGTTATGACACTACTTTACAGTGAATACATATAAGCAATGACATGAAACGATATGTTACATTATGACACTATTTCACAGTGAATACATATAAGCAATGACATGAAACGATATGTTACATTATGACACTACTTCACAGTGAATACATATAAGCAATGACATGAAACGATATGTTACATTATGACACTACTTCACAGTGAATACATATAAGCAATGACATGAAACGATATGTTACATTATGACACTATTTCACAGTGAATACATATAAGCAACGACATGAAACGATATGTTACATTATGACACTACTTCACAGTGAATACATATAAGCAATGACATGAAACGATATGTTACATTATGACACTATTTCACAGTGAATACATATAAGCAATGACATGAAACGATATGTTACATTATGACACTACTTCACAGTGAATACATATAAGCAATGACATGAAACGATATGTTACATTATGACACTACTTTACAGTGAATACATATAAGCAATGACATGAAACGATATGTTACATTATGACACTATTTCACAGTGAATACATATAAGCAATGACATGAAACGATATGTTACATTATGACACTATTTCACAGTGAATACATATAAGCAATGACAAGAAACGATATGTTACGTTATGACACTACTTCACAGTGAATACATATAAGCAATGACATGAAACGATATGTTACATTATGACACTATTTCACAGGGAATACATATAAGCAATGACATGAAACGATATGTTACATTATGACACTATTTCACAGTGAATACATATAAGCAATGACATGAAACGAGATGTTACATTATGACACTATTTCACAGGGAATACATATAAGCAATGACATGAAACGATATGTTACATTATGACACTATTTCACAGTGAATACATATAAGCAATGACATGAAACGATATGTTACATTATGACACTATTTCACAGTGAATACATATAAGCAATGACATGAAACGATATGTTACATTATGACACTACTTCACAGTGAATACATATAAGCAATGAAATGAAACGATATGTTACATTATGACACTATTTCACAGTGAATCCATATAAGCAATGACATGAAACGATATGTTACATTATGACACTATTTCACAGTGAATACATATAAGCAATGACATGAAACGATATGTTACATTATGACACTATTTCACAGTGAATACATATAAGCAATGACATGAAACGATATGTTACATTATGACACTATTTCACAGTGAATACATATAAGCAATGACATGAAACGATATGTTACATTATGACACTATTTCACAGTGAATACATATAAGCAATGACATGAAACGATATGTTACATTATGACACTATTTCACAGTGAATACATATAAGCAATGACATGAAACGATATGTTACATTATGACACTATTTCACAGTGAATACATATAAGCAATGACATGAAACGATATGTTACATTATGACACTATTTCACAGTGAATACATATAAGCAATGACATGAAACGATATGTTACATTATGACACTATTTCACAGTGAATACATATAAGCAATGACATGAAACGATATGTTACATTATGACACTATTTCACAGTGAATACATATAAGCAATGACATGAAACGATATGTTACATTATGACACTATTTCACAGTGAATACATATAAGCAATGACATGAAACGATATGTTACATTATGACACTATTTCACAGTGAATACATATAAGCAATGACATGAAACGATATGTTACATTATGACACTATTTCACAGTGAATACATATAAGCAATGACATGAAACGATATGTTACATTATGACACTATTTCACAGTGAATACATATAAGCAATGACATGAAACGATATGTTACATTATGACACTATTTCACAGTGAATACATATAAGCAATGACATGAAGCGATATGTTACATTATGACACTATTTCACAGTGAATACATATAAGCAATGACATGAAACGATATGTTACATTATGACACTATTTCACAGTGAATACATATAAGCAATGACATGAAACGATATGTTACATTATGACACTATTTCACAGTGAATACATATAAGCAATGACATGAAACGATATGTTACATTATGACACTATTTCACAGTGAATACATATAAGCAATGACATGAAACGATATGTTACATTATGACACTATTTCACAGTGAATACATATAAGCAATGACATGAAACGATATGTTACATTATGACACTATTTCACAGTGAATACATATAAGCAATGACATGAAGCGATATGTTACATTATGACACTATTTCACAGTGAATACATATAAGCAATGACATGAAACGATATGTTAGATTATGACACTATTTCACAGTGAATACATATAAGCAATGACATGAAACGATATGTTACATTATGACACTATTTCACAGTGAATACATATAAGCAATGACATGAAACGATATGTTACATTATGACACTATTTCACAGTGAATACATATAAGCAATGACATGAAGCGATATGTTACATTATGACACTATTTCACAGTGAATACATATAAGCAATGACATGAAACGATATGTTACATTATGACACTATTTCACAGTGAATACATATAAGCAATGACATGAAACGATATGTTACATTATGACACTATTTCACAGTGAATACATATAAGCAATGACATGAAGCGATATGTTACATTATGACACTATTTCACAGTGAATACATATAAGCAATGACATGAAACGATATGTTACATTATGACACTATTTCACAGTGAATACATATAAGCAATGACATGAAGCGATATGTTACATTATGACACTATTTCACATGGAATACATATAAGCAACGACATGAAACGACATGTTACATTATGACACTATTTCACATGGAATACATATAAGCAATGACATGAAACGATATGTTACATTATGACACTATTTCACAGTGAATACATATAAGCAATGACATGAAGCGATATGTTACATTATGACACTATTTCACAGTGAATACATATAAGCAATGACATGAAACGATATGTTACATTATGACACTATTTCACAGTGAATACATATAAGCAATGACATGAAACGATATGTTACATTATGACACTATTTCACAGTGAATACATATAAGCAATGACATGAAACGAGATGTTACATTATGACACTATTTCACAGGAATACATATAAGCAATGACATGAAACGATATGTTACATTATGACACTATTTCACATGGAATACATATAAGCAATGACATGAAACGATATGTTACATTATGACACTATTTCACATGGAATACATATAAGCAATGACATGAAACGATATGTTACATTATGACACTACTTCACAGTGAATCCATATAAGCAATGACATGAAATGATATGTTACATTATGACACTATTTCACAGTGAATACATATAAGCAATGGCATGAAACGATATGTTACATTATGACACTATTTCACAGTGAATACATATAAGCAATGACATGAAACGATATGTTACATTATGACACTATTTCACAGTGAATACATATAAGCAATGACATGAAACGATATGTTACATTATGACACTATTTCACAGTGAATACATATAAGCAACATGAAACGATATGTTACATTATGACACTACTTTACAGTGAATACATATAAGCAATGACATGAAACGATATGTTACATTATGACACTATTTCACAGTGAATACATATAAGCAATGACATGAAACGATATGTTACATTATGACACTATTTCACAGTGAATACATATAAGCAATGACATGAAACGATATGTTACATTATGACACTATTTCACAGTGAATACATATAAGCAATGACATGAAACGATATGTTACATTATGACACTATTTCACAGTGAATACATATAAGCAATGACATGAAACGATATGTTACATTATGACACTATTTCACAGTGAATACATATAAGCAATGACATGAAACGATATGTTACATTATGACACTATTTCACAGTGAATACATATAAGCAATGACATGAAACGATATGTTACATTATGACACTACTTCACAGTGAATACATATAAGCAATGACATGAAACGATATGTTACATATGACACTACTTTACAGTGAATACATATAAGCAATGACATGAAACGATATGTTACATTATGACACTATTTCACAGTGAATACATATAAGCAATGACATGAAACGATATGTTACATTATGACACTACTTCACAGTGAATACATATAAGCAATGACATGAAACGATATGTTACATTATGACACTACTTCACAGTGAATACATATAAGCAATGACATGAAACGATATGTTACATTATGACACTATTTCACAGTGAATACATATAAGCAATGACATGAAACGATATGTTACATTATGACACTATTTCACAGTGAATACATATAAGCAATGACATGAAACGATATGTTACATTATGACACTATTTCACAGTGAATACATATAAGCAATGACATGAAACGATATGTTACATTATGACACTACTTCACAGTGAATACATATAAGCAATGACATGAAACGATATGTTACATTATGACACTACTTCACAGTGAATACATATAAGCAATGACATGAAACGATATGTTACATTATGACACTATTTCACAGTGAATACATATAAGCAATGACATGAAACGATATGTTACATTATGACACTATTTCACAGTGAATACATATAAGCAATGACATGAAACGATATGTTACATTATGACACTATTTCACAGTGAATACATATAAGCAATGACATGAAACGATATGTTACATTATGACACTATTTCACAGTGAATACATATAAGCAATGACATGAAACGATATGTTACATTATGACACTATTTCACAGTGAATACATATAAGCAATGACATGAAACGATATGTTACATTATGACACTATTTCACAGTGAATACATATAAGCAATGACATGAAACGATATGTTACATTATGACACTATTTCACAGTGAATACATATAAGCAATGACATGAAACGATATGTTACATTATGACACTATTTCACAGTGAATACATATAAGCAATGACATGAAACGATATGTTACATTATGACACTATTTCACAGTGAATACATATAAGCAATGACATGAAACGATATGTTACATTATGACACTATTTCACAGTGGATACATATAAGCAATGACATGAAACGATATGTTACATTATGACACTATGACACTATTTCACAGTGAATACATATAAGCAATGACATGAAACGATATGTTACATTATGACACTATTTCACAGTGAATACATATAAGCAATGACATGAAGCGATATGTTACATTATGACACTATTTCACAGTGAATACATATAAGCAATGACATGAAACGATATGTTACATTATGACACTATTTCACAGTGAATACATATAAGCAATGACATGAAACGATATGTTACATTATGACACTATTTCACAGTGAATACATATAAGCAATGACATGAAGCGATATGTTACATTATGACACTATTTCACAGTGAATACATATAAGCAATGACATGAAACGATATGTTACATTATGACACTATTTCACAGTGAATACATATAAGCAATGACATGAAACGATATGTTACATTATGACACTATTTCACAGTGAATACATATAAGCAATGACATGTAACGATATGTTACATTATGACACTATTTCACAGTGAATACATATAAGCAATGACATGAAACGATATGTTACATTATGACACTATTTCACAGTGAATACATATAAGCAATGACATGAAACGATATGTTACATTATGACACTATTTCACAGTGAATACATATAAGCAATGACATGACACGATGTGTTACATTATGACACTATTTCACAGTGAATACATATAAGCAATGACATGAAACGATATGTTACATTATGACACTATTTCACAGTGAATACATATAAGCAATGACATGAAACGATATGTTACATTATGACACTATTTCACAGTGAATACATATAAGCAATGACATGAAACGATATGTTACATTATGACACTATTTCACAGTGAATACATATAAGCAATGACATGAAACGATATGTTACATTATGACACTATTTCACAGTGAATACATATAAGCAATGACATGAAACGATATGTTACATTATGACACTATTTCACAGTGAATACATATAAGCAATGACATGAAACGATATGTTACATTATGACACTATTTCACAGTGAATACATATAAGCAATGACATGAAACGATATGTTACATTATGACACTATTTCACAGTGAATACATATAAGCAATGACATGAAACGATATGTTACATTATGACACTATTTCACAGTGAATACATATAAGCAATGACATGAAACGATATGTTACATTATGACACTATTTCACAGTGAATACATATAAGCAATGACATGAAACGATATGTTACATTATGACACTATTTCACAGTGAATACATATAAGCAATGACATGAAACGATATGTTACATTATGACACTATTTCACAGTGAATACATATAAGCAATGACATGAAACGATATGTTACATTATGACACTATTTCACAGTGAATACATATAAGCAATGACATGAAACGATATGTTACATTATGACACTATTTCACAGTGAATACATATAAGCAATGACATGAAACGATATGTTACATTATGACACTATTTCACAGTGAATACATATAAGCAATGACATGAAACGATATGTTACATTATGACACTATTTCACAGTGAATACATATAAGCAATGACATGAAACGATATGTTACATTATGACACTATTTCACAGTGAATACATATAAGCAATGACATGAAACGATATGTTACATTATGACACTATTTCACATGGAATACATATAAGCAATGACATGAAACGATATGTTACATTATGACACTATTTCACAGTGAATACATATAAGCAATGACATGAAACGATATGTTACATTATGACACTATTTCACATGGAATACATATAAGCAATGACATGAAACGATATGTTACATTATGACACTATTTCACAGTGAATACATATAAGCAATGACATGAAACGATATGTTACATTATGACACTATTTCACATGGAATACATATAAGCAACGACATGAAGCGATATGTTACATTATGACACTATTTCACAGTGAATACATATAAGCAATGACATGAAACGATATGTTACATTATGACACTATTTCACATGGAATACATATAAGCAATGACATGAAACGATATGTTACATTATGACACTATTTCACAGTGAATACATATAAGCAATGACATGAAACGAGATGTTACATTATGACACTATTTCACATGGAATACATATAAGCAATGACATGAAGCGATATGTTACATTATGACACTATTTCACAGTGAATACATATAAGCAATGACATGAAACGATATGTTACATTATGACACTATTTCACATGGAATACATATAAGCAATGACATGAAACGATATGTTACATTATGACACTACTTCACAGTGAATCCATATAAGCAATGACATGAAATGATATGTTACATTATGACACTATTTCACAGTGAATCCATATAAGCAATGACATGAAATGATATGTTACATTATGACACTATTTCACAGTGAATACATATAAGCAATGACATGAAACAATATGTTACATTATGACACTACTTCACAGTGAATCCATATAAGCAATGACATGAAACGATATGTTACATTATGACACTATTTCACAGTGAATACATATAAGCAACAACATGAAACGATATGTTACGCTATGACACTACTTTACAGTGAATACATATAAGCAATGACATGAAACGATATGTTACATTATGACACTATTTCACAGTGAATACATATAAGCAACAACATGAAACGATATGTTACGTTATGACACTACTTTACAGTGAATACATATAAGCAATGACATGAAACGATATGTTACATTATGACACTACTTCACAGTGAATCCATATAAGCAATGACATGAAACGATATGTTACATTATGACACTATTTCACAGTGAATACATATAAGCAACAACATGAAACGATATGTTACGTTATGACACTACTTTACAGTGAATACATATAAGCAATGACATGAAACGATATGTTACATTATGACACTATTTCACAGTGAATACATATAAGCAACGACATGAAACGATATGTTACATTATGACACTACTTCACAGTGAATACATATAAGCAATGACATAAAACGATATGTTACGTTATGACACTACTTTACAGTGAATACATATAAGCAATGACATGAAACGATATGTTACATTATGACACTATTTCACAGTGAATACATATAAGCAACGACATGAAACGATATGTTACATTATGACACTACTTCACAGTGAATACATATAAGCAATGACATGAAACGATATGTTACGTTATGACACTACTTTACAGTGAATACATATAAGCAATGACATGAAATGATATGTTACATTATGACACTATTTCACAGGGAATACATATAAGCAACGACATGAAACGATATGTTACATTATGACACTATTTCACAGCGAATACATATAAGCAATGACATGAAACGATATGCTACATTATGACACTATTTTACAGGGAATACATATAAGCAATGACATGAAATGGTATGTTACATTATGACACTACTTCACAGTGAATCCATATAAGCAATGACATGAAACGATATGTTACATTATGACACTACTTCACAGTGAATCCATATAAGCAATGACATGAAACGATATTTTACATTATGACACTACTTCACAGTGAATACATATAAGCAATGACATGAAACGATATGTTACATTATGACACTATTTCACAGTGAATCCATATAAGCAATGACATGAAACGATATGTTACATTATGACACTATTTCACAGGGAATACATATAAGCAACGACATGAAACGATATGTTACATTATGACACTACTTCACAGGGAATACATATAAGCAACGACATGAAACGATATGTTACATTATGACACTATTTCACAGTGAATACATATAAGCAACGACATGAAACGATATGCTACATTATGACACTATTTCACAGTGAATCCATATAAGCAATGACATGAAACGATATGTTACATTATGACAATACTTCACAGTGAATACATATAAGCAATGACATGAAACGATATGTTACATTATGACACTATTTCACAGTGAATACATATAAGCAATGACATGAAATGATATGTTACATTATGACACTATTTCACAGTGAATACATATAAGCAACGACATGAAACGATATGTTACGTTATGACACTACTTTACAGTGAATACATATAAGCAATGACATGAAACGATATGTTACATTATGACACTATTACACAGTGAATACATATAAGCAATGACATGAAACGATATGTTACATTATGACACTATTTCACAGTGAATAGATATAAGCAATGACATGAAACGATATGTTACATTATGACACTATTTCACAGTGAATCCATATAAGCAATGACATGAAATGATATGTTAACATTATGACATTATTTCACATGGAATACATATAAGCAATGACATGAAACGATATGTTACATTATGACACTATTTCACAGTGAATACATATAAGCAATGACATGAAACGATATGTTACATTATGACACTATTTCACAGTGAATACATATAAGCAATGACATGAAACGATATGTTACATTATGACACTACTTCACAGTGAATAGATATAAGCAATGACATGAAACGATATGTTACATTATGACACTATTTCACAGTGAATCCATATAAGCAATGACATGAAATGATATGTTAACATTATGACACTATTTCACATGGAATACATATAAGCAATGACATGAAACGATATGTTACATTATGACACTATTTCACAGTGAATACATATAAGCAATGACATGAAACGATATGTTACATTATGACACTATTTCACAGTGAATAGATATAAGCAATGACATGAAATGATATGTTACATTATGACACTATTTCACAGTGAATCCATATAAGCAATGACATGAAACGATATGTTACATTATGACACTACTTCACAGTGAATACATATAAGCAATGACATGAAACGATATGTTACGTTATGACACTACTTCACAGTGAATACATATAAGCAATGACATGAAACGATATGTTACATTATGACACTATTTCACAGTGAATACATATAAGCAATGACATGAAACGATATGTTACATTATGACACTATTTCACAGTGAATACATATAAGCAATGACATGAAGCGATATGTTACATTATGACACTATTTCACAGTGAATACATATAAGCAATGACATGAAACGACATGTTACATTATGACACTATTTCACAGTGAATACATATAAGCAATGACATGAAGCGATATGTTACATTATGACACTATTTCACAGTGAATACATATAAGCAATGACATGAAATGACATGTTACATTATGACACTATTTCACATGGAATACATATAAGCAATGACATGAAACGATATGTTACATTATGACACTATTTCACAGTGAATACATATAAGCAATGACATGAAACGATATGTTACATTATGACACTATTTCACAGTGAATACATATAAGCAATGACATGAAATGACATGTTACATTATGACACTATTTCACATGGAATACATATAAGCAATGACATGAAACGATATGTTAACATTATGACACTATTTTACAGGGAATACATATAAGCAATGACATGAAACGATATGTTACATTATGACACTATTTCACATGGAATACATATAAGCAATGACATGAAACGATATGTTACATTATGACACTATTTCACATGGAATACATATAAGCAATGACATGAAACGGCATGTTACATTATGACACTATTTCACATGGAATACATATAAGCAATGACATGAAACGATATGTTACATTATGACACTATTTTACAGGGAATACATATAAGCAATGACATGAAACGATATGTTACATTATGACACTATTTCACAGTGAATACATATAAGCAATGACATGAAACAATATGTTACATTATGACACTACTTCACAGTGAATCCATATAAGCAATGACATGAAACGATATGTTACATTATGACACTATTTCACAGTGAATACATATAAGCAACAACATGAAACGATATGTTACGTTATGACACTACTTTACAGTGAATACATATAAGCAATGACATGAAACGATATGTTACATTATGACACTATTTCACAGTGAATACATATAAGCAACAACATGAAATGATATGTTACGTTATGACACTACTTTACAGTGAATACATATAAGCAATGACATGAAACGATATGTTACATTATGACACTACTTCACAGTGAATCCATATAAGCAATGACATGAAACGATATGTTACATTATGACACTATTTCACAGTGAATACATATAAGCAACAACATGAAACGATATGTTACGTTATGACACTACTTTACAGTGAATACATATAAGCAATGAGATGAAAGGATATGTTACATTATGACACTATTTCACAGTGAATACATATAAGCAACGACATGAAACTATATGTTACATTATGACACTACTTCACAGTGAATACATATAAGCAATGACATGAAACGACATGTTACGTTATGACACTACTTTACAGTGAATACATATAAGCAATGACATGAAACGATATGTTACATTATGACACTATTTCACAGTGAATACATATAAGCAACGACATGAAACTATATGTTACATTATGACACTACTTCACAGTGAATACATATAAGCAATGACATGTAACGATATGTTACGTTATGCACTACTTTACAGGAATACATATATAAGCAATGACATGAAACGATATGTTACATTATGACACTATTTCACAGTGAATACATATAAGCAACGACATGAAATGATATGTTACATTATGACACTACTTCACAGGGAATACATATAAGCAACGACATGAAACGATATGTTACATTATGACACTATTTCACAGTGAATACATATAAGCAATGACATGAAACGATATGCTACATTATGACACTATTTTACAGGGAATACATATAAGCAATGACATGAAATGGTATGTTACATTATGACACTACTTCACAGTGAATCCATATAAGCAATGACATGAAACGATATGTAACATTATGACACTACTTCACAGTGAATCCATATAAGCAATGACATGAAACGATATGTTACATTATGACACTACTTCACAGTGAATACATATAAGCAATGACATGAAACGATATGTTACATTATGACACTATTTCACAGTGAATCCATATAAGCAATGACATGAAACGATATGTTACATTATGACACTATTTCACAGTGAATACATATAAGCAACGACATGAAACGATATGTTACATTATGACACTACTTCACAGTGAATACATATAAGCAATGACATGAAACGATATGTTACGTTATGACACTACTTTACAGTGAATACATATAAGCAATGACATGAAACGATATGTTACATTATGACACTATTTCACAGTGAATACATATAAGCAACGACATGAAACGATATGTTACATTATGACACTACTTCACAGGGAATACATATAAGCAACGACATGAAACGATATGTTACATTATGACACTACTTCACAGGGAATACATATAAGCAACGACATGAAACGATATGTTACATTATGACACTATTTCACAGTGAATACATATAAGCAATGACATGAAACGATATGCTACATTATGACACTATTTTACAGGGAATACATATAAGCAATGACATGAAATGGTATGTTACATTATGACACTACTTCACAGTGAATCCATATAAGCAATGACATGAAACGATATGTTACATTATGACACTACTTCACAGTGAATCCATATAAGCAATGACATGAAACGATATTTTACATTATGACACTACTTCACAGTGAATACATATAAGCAATGACATGAAACGATATGTTACATTATGACACTATTTCACAGTGAATCCATATAAGCAATGACATGAAACGATATGTTACATTATGACACTATTTCACAGTGAATACATATAAGCAACGACATGAAACGATATGTTACATTATGACACTACTTCACAGGGAATACATATAAGCAACGACATGAAACGATATGTTACATTATGACACTACTTCACAGGGAATACATATAAGCAACGACATGAAACGATATGTTACATTATGACACTATTTCACAGTGAATACATATAAGCAATGACATGAAACGATATGCTACATTATGACACTATTTCACAGTGAATCCATATAAGCAATGACATGAAACGATATGTTACATTATGACACTACTTCACAGTGAATACATATAAGCAATGACATGAAACGATATGTTACATTATGACACTATTTCACAGTGAATACATATAAGCAATGACATGAAACGATATGTTACATTATGACACTATTTCACAGTGAATACATATAAGCAACGACATGAAACGATATGTTACGTTATGACACTACTTTACAGTGAATACATATAAGCAATGACATGAAACGATATGTTACATTATGACACTATTACACAGTGAATACATATAAGCAATGACATGAAACGATATGTTACATTATGACACTATTTCACAGTGAATAGATATAAGCAATGACATGAAACGATATGTTACATTATGACACTATTTCACAATGAATCCATATAAGCAATGACATGAAATGATATGTTAACATTATGACACTATTTCACATGGAATACATATAAGCAATAACATGAAACGATATGTTACATTATGACACTATTTCACAGTGAATACATATAAGCAATGACATGAAACGATATGTTACATTATGACACTATTTCACAGTGAATCCATATAAGCAATGACATGAAACGATATGTTACATTATGACACTACTTCACAGTGAATAGATATAAGCAATGACATGAAACGATATGTTACATTATGACACTATTTCACAGTGAATCCATATAAGCAATGACATGAAATGATATGTTAACATTATGACACTATTTCACATGGAATACATATAAGCAATGACATGAAACGATATGTTACATTATGACACTATTTCACAGTGAATACATATAAGAAATTACATGAAACGATATGTTACATTATGACACTATTTCACAGTGAATAGATATAAGCAATGACATGAAACGATATGTTACATTATGACACTATTTCACAGTGAATCCATATAAGCAATGACATGAAACGATATGTTACATTATGACACTACTTCACAGTGAATACATATAAGCAATGACATGAAACGATATGTTACGTTATGACACTACTTCACGTGAATACATATAAGCAACGACATGAAACGATATGTTACATTATGACACTATTTCAAATGGAATACATATAAGCAATGACATGAAACGACATGTTACATTATGACACTATTTCACAGTGAATACATATAAGCAATGACATGAAACGATATGTTACATTATGACACTATTTCACAGTGAATACATATAAGCAATGACATGAAACGATATGTTACGTTATGACACTACTTCACAGTGAATACATATAAGCAATGACATGAAACGATATGTTACATTATGACACTATTTCACAGTGAATACATATAAGCAACGACATGAAACGACAAGTTACATTATGACACTATTTCACAGGGAATACATATAAGCAATGACATGAAACGATATGTTACATTATGACACTATTTCACAGTGAATACATATAAGCAATGACATGAAACGATATGTTACATTATGACACTATTTCACATGGAATACATATAAGCAACGACATGAAATGACATGTTACATTATGACACTATTTCACATGGAATACATATAAGCAATGACATGAAACGATATGTTAACATTATGACACTATTTTACAGGGAATACATATAAGCAATGGCATGAAACGATATGTTACATTATGACACTATTTCACAGTGAATACATATAAGCAATGACATGAAATGACATGTTACATTATGACACTATTTCACATGGAATACATATAAGCAATGACATGAAACGATATGTTACATTATGACACTATTTCACAGGGAATACATATAAGCAATGACATGAAACGACATGTTACATTATGACACAATTTTACAGGGAATACATATAAGCAATGACATGAAACGATATGTTACATTATGACACTATTTCACATGGAATACATATAAGCAATGACATGAAACGATATGTTACATTATGACACTATTTCACATGGAATACATATAAGCAATGACATGAAACGGCATGTTACATTATGACACTATTTCACATGGAATACATATAAGCAATGACATGAAACGATATGTTACATTATGACACTATTTTACAGGGAATACATATAAGCAATGACATGAAACGATATGTTACATTATGACACTATTTCACAGTGAATACATATAAGCAATGACATGAAACAATATGTTACATTATGACACTACTTCACAGTGAATCCATATAAGCAATGACATGAAACGATATGTTACATTATGACACTATTTCACAGTGAATACATATAAGCAACAACATGAAACGATATGTTACGTTATGACACTACTTTACAGTGAATACATATAAGCAATGACATGAAACGATATGTTACATTATGACACTATTTCACAGTGAATACATATAAGCAACAACATGAAATGATATGTTACGTTATGACACTACTTTACAGTGAATACATATAAGCAATGACATGAAACGATATGTTACATTATGACACTACTTCACAGTGAATCCATATAAGCAATGACATGAAACGATATGTTACATTGTGACACTATTTCACAGTGAATACATATAAGCAACAACATGAAACGATATGTTACGTTATGACACTACTTTACAGTGAATACATATAAGCAATGAGATGAAAGGATATGTTACATTATGACACTATTTCACAGTGAATACATATAAGCAACGACATGAAACGATATGTTACATTATGACACTACTTCACAGTGAATACATATAAGCAATGACATGAAACGACATGTTACGTTATGACACTACTTTACAGTGAATACATATAAGCAATGACATGAAACGATATGTTACATTATGACACTATTTCACAGTGAATACATATAAGCAACGACATGAAACTATATGTTACATTATGACACTACTTCACAGTGAATACATATAAGCAATGACATGAAACGATATGTTACGTTATGACACTACTTTACAGTGAATACATATAAGCAATGACATGAAACGATATGTTACATTATGACACTATTTCACAGTGAATACATATAAGCAACGACATGAAACGATATGTTACATTATGACACTACTTCACAGGGAATACATATAAGCAACGACATGAAACGATATGTTACATTATGACACTATTTCACAGTGAATACATATAAGCAATGACATGAAACGATATGCTACATTATGACACTATTTTACAGGGAATACATATAAGCAATGACATGAAATGATATGTTACATTATGACACTACTTCACAGTGAATCCATATAAGCAATGACATGAAACGATATGTAACATTATGACACTACTTCACAGTGAATCCATATAAGCAATGACATGAAACGATATGTTACATTATGACACTACTTCACAGTGAATACATATAAGCAATGACATGAAACGATATGTTACATTATGACACTATTTCACAGTGAATCCATATAAGCAATGACATGAAACGATATGTTACATTATGACACTATTTCACAGTGAATACATATAAGCAACGACATGAAACGATATGTTACATTATGACACTACTTCACAGGGAATACATATAAGCAACGACATGAAACGATATGTTACATTATGACACTACTTCACAGGGAATACATATAAGCAACGACATGAAATGATATGTTACATTATGACACTATTTCACAGTGAATACATAGAAGCAATGACATGAAACGATATGCTACATTATGACACTATTTCACAGTGAATCCATATAAGCAATGACATGAAACGATATGTTACATTATGACACTACTTCACAGTGAATACATATAAGCAATGACATGAAACGATATGTTACATTATGACACTATTTCACAGTGAATACATATAAGCAATGACATGAAACGATATGTTACATTATGACACTATTTCACAGTGAATACATATAAGCAACGACATGAAACGATATGTTACGTTATGACACTACTTTACAGTGAATACATATAAGCAATGAAATGAAACGATATGTTACATTATGACACTATTTCACAGTGAATCCATATAAGCAATGACATGAAATGATATGTTAACATTATGACACTATTTCACATGGAATACATATAAGCAATGACATGAAACGATATGTTACATTATGACACTATTTCACAGTGAATACATATAAGCAATGACATGAAACGATATGTTACATTATGACACTATTTCACAGTGAATACAAATAAGCAATGACATGAAACGATATGTTACATTATGACACTACTTCACAGTGAATAGATATAAGCAATGACATGAAACGATATGTTACATTATGACACTATTTCACAGTGAATCCATATAAGCAATGACATGAAATGATATGTTAACATTATGACACTATTTCACATGGAATACATATAAGCAATGACATGAAACGATATGTTACATTATGACACTATTTCACAGTGAATACATATAAGCAATGACATGAAACGATATGTTACATTATGACACTACTTCACAGTGAATAGATATAAGCAATGACATGAAATGATATGTTACATTATGACACTATTTCACAGTGAATCCATATAAGCAATGACATGAAACGATATGTTACATTATGACACTATTTCACAGTGAATACATATAAGCAATGACATGAAACGATATGTTACATTATGACACTATTTCACAGTGAATACATATAAGCAATGACATGAAACGATATGTTACATTATGACACTACTTCACAGTGAATAGATATAAGCAATGACATGAAACGATATGTTACATTATGACACTATTTCACAGTGAATCCATATAAGCAATGACATGAAACGATATGTTACATTATGACACTACTTCACAGTGAATACATATAAGCAATGACATGAAATGAAATGTTACGTTATGACACTACTTCACGTGAATACATATAAGCAACGACATGAAACGATATGTTACATTTTGACACTATTTCAAATGGAATACATATAAGCAATGACATGAAACGACATGTTACATTATGACACTATTTCACAGTGAATACATATAAGCAATGACATGAAACGATATGTTACATTATGACACTATTTCACAGTGAATACATATAAGCAATGACATGAAACGATATGTTACATTATGACACTACTTCACAGTGAATACATATAAGCAATGACATGAAACGATATGTTACGTTATGACACTACTTCACGTGAATACATATAAGCAAAGACATGAAACGATATGTTACATTATGACACTATTTCAAATGGAATACATATAAGCAATGACATGAAACGACATGTTACATTATGACACTATTTCACAGTGAATACATATAAGCAATGACATGAAACGATATGTTACATTATGACACTATTTCACAGTGAATACATATAAGCAATGACATGAAACGATATGTTACGTTATGACACTACTTCACAGTGAATACATATAAGCAATGACATGAAACGATATGTTACATTATGACACTATTTCACAGTGAATACATATAAGCAATGACATGAAACGACAAGTTACATTATGACACTATTTCACAGGGAATACATATAAGCAATGACATGAAACGATATGTTACATTATGACACTATTTCACAGTGAATACATATAAGCAATGACATGAAACGATATGTTACATTATGACACTATTTCACATGAAATACATATAAGCAACGACATGAAACGACATGTTACATTATGACACTATTTCACAGTGAATACATATAAGCAATGACATGAAACGATATGTTACATTATGACACTATTTCACATGGAATACATATAAGCAACGACATGAAATGACATGTTACATTATGACACTATTTCACATGGAATACATATAAGCAATGACATGAAACGATATGTTAACATTATGACACTATTTTACAGGGAATACATATAAGCAATGGCATGAAACGATATGTTACATTATGACACTATTTCACAGTGAATACATATAAGCAATGACATGAAATGACATGTTACATTATGACACTATTTCACATGGAATACATATAAGCAATGACATGAAACGATATGTTACATTATGACACTATTTCACAGGGAATACATATAAGCAATGACATGAAACGACATGTTACATTATGACACTATTTCACATGGAATACATATAAGCAATGACATGAAACGATATGTTACATTATGACACTATTTTACAGGGAATACATATAAGCAATGACATGAAACGATATGTTACATTATGACACTATTTCACATGGAATACATATAAGCAATGACATGAAACGATATGTTACATTATGACACTATTTCACATGGAATACATATAAGCAATGACATGAAACGGCATGTTACATTATGACACTATTTCACATGGAATACATATAAGCAATGACATGAAACGATATGTTACATTATGACACTATTTTACAGGGAATACATATAAGCAATGACATGAAACAATATGTTACATTATGACACTATTTCACAGTGAATACATATAAGCAATGACATGAAACAATATGTTACATTATGACACTACTTCACAGTGAATCCATATAAGCAATGACATGAAACGATATGTTACATTATGACACTATTTCACAGTGAATACATATAAGCAACAACATGAAACGATATGTTACGTTATGACACTACTTTACAGTGAATACATATAAGCAATGACATGAAACGATATGTTACATTATGACACTATTTCACAGTGAATACATATAAGCAACAACATGAAACGATATGTTACGTTATGACACTACTTTACAGTGAATACATATAAGCAATGACATGAAACGATATGTTACATTATGACACTACTTCACAGTGAATCCATATAAGCAATGACATGAAACGATATGTTACATTATGACACTATTTCACAGTGAATACATATAAGCAACAACATGAAACGATATGTTACGTTATGACACTACTTTACAGTGAATACATATAAGCAATGAGATGAAACGATATGTTACATTATGACACTATTTCACAGTGAATACATATAAGCAACGACATGAAACGATATGTTACATTATGACACTACTTCACAGTGAATACATATAAGCAATGACATGAAACGATATGTTACGTTATGACACTACTTTACAGTGAATACATATAAGCAATGACATGAAATGATATGTTACATTATGACACTATTTCACAGTGAATACATATAAGCAACGACATGAAACTATATGTTACATTATGACACTACTTCACAGTGAATACATATAAGCAATGACATGAAACGATATGTTACGTTATGACACTACTTTACAGTGAATACATATAAGCAATGACATGAAACGATATGTTACATTATGACACTATTTCACAGTGAATACATATAAGCAACGACATGAAACGATATGTTACATTATGACACTACTTCACAGGGAATACATATAAGCAACGACATGAAACGATATGTTACATTATGACACTACTTCACAGGGAATACATATAAGCAACGACATGAAACGATATGTTACATTATGACACTATTTCACAGTGAATACATATAAGCAATGACATGAAACGATATGCTACATTATGACACTATTTTACAGGGAATACATATAAGCAATGACATGAAATGGTATATTACATTATGACACTACTTCACAGTGAATCCATATAAGCAATGACATGAAACGATATGTAACATTATGACACTACTTCACAGTGAATCCATATAAGCAATGACATGAAACGATATGTTACATTATGACACTACTTCACAGTGAATACATATAAGCAATGACATGAAATGATATGTTACATTATGACACTATTTCACAGTGAATCCATATAAGCAATGACATGAAACGATATGTTACATTATGACACTATTTCACAGTGAATACATATAAGCAACGACATGAAACGATATGTTACATTATGACACTACTTCACAGGGAATACATATAAGCAACGACATGAAACGATATGTTACATTATGACACTACTTCACAGGGAATACATATAAGCAACGACATGAAATGATATGTTACATTATGACACTATTTCACATGAATACATAGAAGCAATGACATGAAACGATATGCTACATTATGACACTATTTCACAGTGAATCCATATAAGCAATGACATGAAACGATATGTTACATTATGACACTACTTCACAGTGAATACATATAAGCAATGACATGAAACGATATGTTACATTATGACACTATTTCACAGTGAATACATATAAGCAATGACATGAAACGATATGTTACATTATGACACTATTTCACAGTGAATACATATAAGCAACGACATGAAACGATATGTTACGTTATGACACTACTTTACAGTGAATACATATAAGCAATGACATGAAACGATATGTTACATTATGACACTATTTCACAGTGAATACATATAAGCAATGACATGAAACGATATGTTACATTATGACACTATTTCACAGTGAATAGATATAAGCAATGACATGAAACGATATGTTACATTATGACACTATTTCACAGTGAATCCATATAAGCAATGACATGAAATGATATGTTAACATTATGACACTATTTCACATGGAATACATATAAGCAATGACATGAAACGATATGTTACATTATGACACTATTTCACAGTGAATACATATAAGCAATGACATGAAACGATATGTTACATTATGACACTATTTCACAGTGAATACATATAAGCAATGACATGAAACGATATGTTACATTATGACACTACTTCACAGTGAATAGATATAAGCAATGACATGAAACGATATGTTACATTATGACACTATTTCACAGTGAATCCATATAAGCAATGACATGAGATGATATTGTTAACATTATGACACTATTTCACATGGAATACATATAAGCAATGACATGAAACGATATGTTACATTATGACACTATTTCACAGTGACTACATATAAGCAATGACATGAAACGATATGTTACATTATGACACTACTTCACAGTGAATAGATATAAGCAATGACATGAAACGATATGTTACATTATGACACTATTTCACAGTGAATCCATATAAGCAATGACATGAAACGATATGTTACATTATGACACTATTTCACAGTGAATACATATAAGCAATGACATGAAACGATATGTTACATTATGACACTATTTCACAGGGAATACATATAAGCAATGACATGAAATGATATGTTACATTATGACACTATTTCACAGTGAATACATATAAGCAATGACATGAAACGATATGTTACGTTATGACACTATTTCACAGTGAATACATATAAGCAATGACATAAAACAATATGTTACATTACGACACTATTTCACAGGGAATACATATAAGCAATGACATGAAATGATATGTTACATTATGACACTACTTCACAGTGAATACATATAAGCAATGACATGAAACGATATGTTACATTATGACACTATTTCACAGTGAATACATATAAGCAATGACATGAAACGATATGTTACATTATGACACTATTTCACAGTGAATACATATAAGCAATGACATGAAACGATATGTTACGTTATGACACTACTTCACAGTGAATACATATAAGCAATGACATGAAATGATATGTTACATTATGACACTACTTCACAGTGAATACATATAAGGAATGACATGAAACGATATGTTACATTATGACACTATTTCACAGTGAATACATATAAGCAACGGCATGAAACAAGGCTTTCCCTTGCCTTCCTTATTATTTGCTACGGCTGTTGTACCTCCCGCCAGTTACATAAAATTTAACAATTATGAAGTAGGGTTTGAAACAAGTGATCAAAATATTTCCAGAAAATCAGTTATTTGTTGGTGCTATATTGTTAACAATATGCAATATTGATTCATCACTAATAAATAGAAAAAAATCATTAAAATGATGTCAGGTCTAAAGTTCTGTAAGAATAAACACTAACATATCATTAGTTAATAAACAGTTAAAATATCTGATTAAAAGTAGTAGTGAATTTAAATAGGATAGTAAAGAGATTAAATATTTAAGGGTTATTCTTACATGCAATTGAAAAGAAACAGCAGCAGTAAATTACAAAAAGATTTTTAGACAGTGTTAAAACAATAATACATTTGAATAAGTTATTATTTTATGTGGAAAATATGCTGATTTTAATCGCTATGGTTATTTTACCCAAAATGCTAGACATTATATAGACTTCTTAATTCCTTCAGAAGCACAAATTAAACAATTCAGTGACATTTCCTTGAAGTCCTTATGGTAGCACAAAAAAATTTAGAATAGCTTTGAGGCACGATGTAAGAGAATGTAAAGATGTTGGAATTGGTTTTCCTGACCTAGAAACATACAACATAATTTTCATTATTAAAACAATAGCTTAAAGGTTAAATCCTAATTATTGAGACAATTGGAAAAAACTGCACAAAACCATTTGGTGAAATAAAAATAAATCAATACACAACATATACAAATCACTAATAAGAATATGAAGTGGCTATTAAAAAAACTCAGCTGGAGTGCCTTCTGTGTGGAGTCTGCATGTTCTCCTTGGGTTCATGTGGGTTTCCTCCGGGTACTCCGGTTTCCCCCCATGTTACAAAGACATACATCTGAAGCATTTCTTCCTGGGCCTCCACTGATAACTGGCTTCATTCCAAGTTGGACTTTCCCGGTAAATGAATGTTAAAGAAATAAATACAAATATTTATTTAAAATGACAACAACTGTTTTAGCATCTGAGCAGTTTTAACTACTTTTTTATACTTTTCCTTTTAAAACATATGATAGTGTGATATGTCTAACGGCTTTACAAACTGCTGGTTTGTTACAGATACATTGCTTCTGAATGCCATCTGCCTGGCAGCATGAGGTGTGTTGCATCACATCTTTTATTTTTGCTAATTTGTCTCTGTTGCAGTTTTGTGGTTATTGCTGTTTCAGTGGTAGTGTTAGGACACAGAGATTCATAAGCAAGAACCTAGTGATGACAAGCCTGTTACGGCAGCATTCTTAAATGGGAACCTGCCTTTAACCATGTTATTTCTACTACATTTTTGAAGTATAATTAGAGGGGTCTATAAATTGCAGCATTATTTCCAGCTCTGGACAAGGGGAAAGATGAGAAGTGCCATCATCTGTGGTCATTTCAGAACATTTTGCTGCCCTAGCAACTGCTCTTATACCAAACCTGGTATGCAGTGACATCAATATGGATTTGTATCCATGGCTGCTTGCCTGATGCATTCTCTATACTTGCAGCAGGGCTGGTGTTACCAAGATCCATCACAGGCTGTTTCTCTATCCAGAAATCCTCTACTCCAACACACACCCTGGAAAGGCGAGTTGGCAAAATGTTGCTGTTTTCCATCCCTGGCTAACTCCTCAGGGATAAGCCCTGATCCAAGCTACATCTCCTGGGTGACAGTAACATTTTACTTATAGGACCACTGAGTCAATAGCAGCAGCACTAAAAACTTTCTAATGAAGCATCATAACAAGAACTGCTCTGAAACTGAAGTGATGTTGTCTGGATTTGTAAGCACATGGGCTATATAAAAGGTTGTTTGGCGGAAAGAGACAGGCTTGTTAAGTACCTCTATGACATCAAAACAATGTCTAACAACTTTTATTTGACCACCCCATAAATACTGTTATGCTCTAGTCTTTTGCTAGTACATTAGTACATTAACAGTTGTCAGAGCACCTGAGCAGTAGACCAGCTGATCATTTGATTATAGCTTTGTCTGTCCTAGAAGGGCAGAAACATTTGGGTTACTACTGTCCAGTTTTGTTACTGAACACATTGAAAGCTGTAATGTGATGGATGTTGTATGCTAATGTAATATGTACTGCTTGTGGACATTGTTATAGCTTGTAACACTTGTTTTATATTATTCTGTCTTGTTGAAAATTTGCTGCATTCCTCCATCCTGGATTTCATCACCAATATGGTCAAAAAATCTCTTTAATAGTTTAGAGCTAGCTATCAGAGTGTCTTCTAGTAAAAAAAAAAACTTTAAACTTTAAAATTGAAGATGTTATTCAAAAAGTATATGAAATGGCGGTCATAGCAATTACAGTAATTTATTCATGCAGTTTTACCACATTATATCAGTTCTGGCTTCCAATATCAGTCATCCCAATGGGTAGTATAGCTGACATTTTTCTGAACACAACATATCATGTACTGGCAGACAGATACATGTATGCATATTTTTAATGTATAATAAACTGCTAGCATTATCATGCTGAAAAATAAATGACTGCCAGTCCAGTGCAGTTTCAGCAGTGCCATCTGTTGACAAACACTGCAGAGATGAGCAGTGTTAAGAATAAAACATAAAATAGAAATAGCCACCCAGGCAAAACGCAGACATGAAGCCTTTGTTAACTAGGTTAGAAACATCAGAAACAATGCCTAGCACTGTGCAGAGCTAATAGTAAATTTCATGCACTCAAACCATGAGGGCAGAGGCAGTCTACTAGTGGGTTAATTTAGCTCTAACTTCACCCACTTCTCTCCCCCTACATTTCCAGATAATATACCTGCATCTACACCCCACCCTTAAATCTTCCAAGAGCAAGTCCTCAAAGCACTTTCCAAGGCCAAGGACAGTACTTCTGTAGGGCCTGATAATATATCAGGTTGCCCCCTGACCAGCCTGAAACAGGACCTTTCAAACCCCCTACAGATGATATTCCATATCAGCCTCCAAACAGGTTTAGTTATAGATAAAATGGAAGAGAGTAACAGTCATGCCCTAGCACACAGGTGGGGCATTAACAGACCCAGGTAGTTACAGACCCATAACTTGACCAGCCTCATCTCCAAAGCTATGGAAATGATCATTATGGAATTAATAAATAAGGACATACAAACTCTTGACCCAAGCCAGTTCTGTTTTGTTAAGGGCAGATCCTGCCTGCTTAATATGGTTGAATTCTTTGAGAAGTTTGCTAAAGCAATGGATGAGGGAATATCTGTACACACCACCTATCTAGACCTTGTAAAGGCATTTGACATCTTCCCACACTCAGGTTTTGTAGATAAAATTTCCAAGCTAAATTCTAATCCCTGTGTAACTCATTGGATAGCAAATGGACTCAAGGACAGAACCCAGGAAATTAAGATAGGTGGCTCTACCTCTTTAAAAAGACCTGTCACTATTGGTGTACACCATCATTTAGTCCTTGGGCCACTTCTCTTTAGCATTTATTTCTCAGAGGTTATAGCTCATGGTAAGGTTTTTTGGATAACTAGGTTTGTAGTTTAATGTAAACGTGATACCACCATACACTCTCCAGGGGATACCAAGATCCACCAAGAAGGATTTCTTAAACAAATAACTGGTGTGATAACCATGGACTAAAACTTAATGCAAAAAAAAAAAAAAAAAAATATATATATATATATATATATATATATATATCTATATAAATAGTCTAATTTGGCAATCGTGATTTATTTTAATTTACTACATAAAAGTTTTTTAGGTGTCAGCATGGAGTTTTTACAACTTGCCAGATGTGTAATTATTCAAGTATATGTACTGAACACCGTATACCTAAGAAAAGTGTTTATTTTATTGTTTCAGAAATGAAACACTTTCACTGTAATGCTATTTCTTGTTTCACTATGATGTTCTTTTTCACATTGCTCTATTACATCAGCATTGTTTTTATTAGTAGATAGCAGTTTATTCTGCAAAAATACCTTCCTTTTTTATTTAGCTTATAAAATCCTTACGTATAAAGTATGCAATAAGCTTTATACCAAAGTATATATTTCCTGCTTGGATGTTAGGATAATTTTAAATAGTCTTTTAACCTGCTTAAAATATACATATACATTTCTGAGTATTTTGTTACTATTGGCTTCCCTTCACAATCTTGAGGAGAAAGTCCTCAAGGTTCAGTAGACTGCAGGGAAAAAAAAGACAAATGGCATAACACTAAAAGCTTTTCTCCATCATTGCCTCAGCGATTTCTAATTGTACACTGGCAATGAATCACTTTTTAGGGCGTTTGTACAACTATGGAGTTGGTATATATAATTTCGGATTGGGGGAAGGAGTTTTTCATCCTCTTGGTTTTTGGCTTTTTTTTTTCTTTTGAAACACTGACCTTCAGGGGAGTCAGCATTTCATAGTAAAATTGTTGCTATTATGACACAAACAAGCCATGCATTAGTATCAAAGTTGTCAAGCTGTTAAGGTGTAACAACCTCTCCCCTTAAACAGATGGTAACATTTTCCTAAAATGCTCACAGCACTCCTTTTACAGCTATATCTTTTATATTTGCATATGCAACAAGTAGAAAATATGATGCTTGCTTTTGAAGGATAGTAAATATTTAGGGTTTTGTGTGAATGTGCACCAGAAAACTATGATTTATAACTAGTGTGTAAGCAAATGTTTCTCAAGCAGTACATTCCCAGAGTGGCCATTCCTTACTTGCAAAATCTGTCCATATTGGCTAAACTAACTCTGTTTCAACCGAGCGTGACACCATGGACACAGTGGTACATGCTACAAACACGAAGGCATAACAGCCCTGGAAACTAACTTACTCTGCAACATAAACACTGTCAGCTGAGTTATATACTCATTAAAACTAGTGACAGCCAATCTCAAGTCAGCACTTCTTACACAAATTTGCTAAATTGGTGTAATATTCTCCAGTGTTCCTTTGCACGATCCACAGCATTTTTTAGCAATGCTCTCTGTTGAGAAACACTGCAGACATTAACAGTGTTTAGTTAAACCTTAAACATGCCAATTCAGCTGAAAGCTAGTAAAGCAGTGGTAACATTTTTTGAAGCTGTAACCACAGTCCAGGCATTTGTATTACAATATGTGACTTGTATTTATACCGTTTCCAGTCAGATGGCAATATTATTGGGTAAAATATAGGCCTTCATTCAGTAATTCCTCAAGGCACTGCTTTTCATCCATTTTTTGTCCTATTTTTCACTTATTGATTATTATTATTATTATTATTATTATTATTCACAGTGCCGGGATTATAATATCCCAAATGTCAAAATTGGCTTTTTTTTCTGCGGGACGCTAAGTGTTAACTTTGGCAAATTAAAGCATTTAGTTTTTGGAGGATTGTTAGATGTCTTTAATAATTAACATATCCCAAAGATTCCACTATAGATATGGAAACTGGTTTTACATTTAAATTTGCATATATATTAGTTAATTAATGAATTAATTAGCTTGTCCAAAGACCCTTTTCATCCACAGGCAGTTACATGAGACAAGTGGCAACATTTAAGGCTATATAGACATATATTAGGTTACAGATTGAATAGGAAGTTGCAACTTTTCAAGTTATATAGCAAAATGTGGGCTTACATAAGGAATGAATTACACATACAAATGTATATGCCTAAATATTAACCTAGATCCTAATTTTTTTCACTATAATATGCAGACTGAAGTGGTCCAGAGACATCATGTCATGTGACCTTCATAACTGCATTAGTAAGAACAGCCTTTAGCCACAGTTAGAATATAGCCCGTCAAAAGTATCACTTTCGCCTTTTTTGGTAGCACCTAAATGTTGCAGTCTCTCCAGAACTACAGTTTCAAATTCCTCATCCTTAATTCAAAGCTGCAGCTGCTTGCATCAATTTAAGTATAGCTACGATGTTATTTCCCCTAAAATGCTAGTTTTATTACGTCCCTTCATCTTTAGACTCTGAAACATGGATGCATGCCACCACTTTGCAAACAGATCGTCACTCTCTGTCAGTTAAGTTATGCTGCACTCATCAATATACTCCTAAAACTTAGTGGAGACTCCATCAACATCGACTTTTCATAGATGGGAAAGCCTTCATAGTGGTGGGATTTTAAGTATGGAACAAATGTCCTTGTCACCCGAGTACAACGTTAGAAAAAGAGCTACTTTTTTCTCTATAACTTCAAGCATTTCTTTCCTCATTTGCTACCTTAAACTAGTATTCACTTGACAGCTCTTAGATTTAGATACTATGTCTCCCTTTTCTCAGTTTTTGTTAGCTTTGTCCTTGTATGTCTTTTCAACCTACACAATGTATTATGGAACCTTTTCTATTTATGTTTGTGACGATAGTACTGGAAACTATATTTACATGCATTTTTGCACTATACTTGTTATATTTAATGTAGCTTATTGTAGGTTTGTCTTATTAAATGGTGTGGTAGCTTTTTTTATTACATATTAAATCTACTTTTATAGACCGCATTTATTTTAAAGCTGTACATTTACTGCTTAACTTCTAGTTACCTACCTTGCAAGATGGTAAATGTGCCTGTCTATGTAAGTGTGTGTAACAGTCTGATATTGGTGAAATACTTCTATAAAGATCAAACCACTGACCTAGTTAGCAAAGAATAATTAATAAGAAATAGTTTTGTGAATGGTTGCATTTAGAGCACACATCTGGGCTGCTTCTCTCTTCATCTGCCTCTGTAGGAAGCAGAAGTAATCCTGAAGATGTCAGTATACCAGACATCTGGCACTAAGTGTGATGTCAGCCTCTAGGCATGCCATCGTGAAGTGCAAAAACAGTAAAAATATTTCCAAGTATTTTATGATAGCCACTGGACATGTTACTTGTTTTGGATACCATTCAACTTAAATAAATGTAAAAACTTCTTAAAATATGTCAGTGTGTACTCAGTGTTTTTGTATGTGTGTTTGGGGGGAGGGTGCACATTACTGCCTGTGGCTCCAAAAGGTATCAGTCAAGAAATTGAATAGTATGTGTATTCTTTTTCATACAGAGAGTCATTCTTTTAAAGGCTACTGCCTTGTTGTAGAATAAGAAAAGAATAATTCTTGAATGCTACCTGTCGTCGCTAGCTTTTTGTGCTACTGTTGTTACTTTAGTCAAAATGGCACCCTTACTTTTTGGCAGGAAATATAATTATGTGAATTACTTTAGTAAGCTTAAGTTAAACGTTGTTTTAGGTGTTTAGCAAACAGCATGGCATGGTGATAATTACAAATGCAATGCAAAATTTGTTATTTTCCCTGCGCGCGCACACACACACACACACACACACACACACACACACACACACACACACGCACACACAATTATCATAATTTTGATATATTATTATTATTATATGTCTTTTTAAATGTATTCATCTGGTCCTTCTTGGACTATTTTCAATCACTGCCCGGCCACAACAGAAGGATAAATAAAGCAGAAATATTGATATTTTAGTATAATGTTTTTGGGAGGAAGGAAGAATCCAGAGAACTTTTAAAAAACGCAAACGGACTTGGGGAGACCATTTGAACCTCCACTAAGGCACTGACTGGAAATCAGGACTGAACCATGGACCCTGTTGTTATCTTGGTAGCTGGGAAATGGTTAAGGTGCTTGCCTTATAAGCACAGGGTACAAGGCTTGATTCTGACATTTGAGGGAAATTGGCTAGCCTTACAATGCCCTGCAAGGGCAGCTAGCCTAATACTTCCCTATGTGTCACAGAGCTTATCATTAAGCTATATCTTGCTCATCTTCTAACTTTATTATCCACGATACCAAAGAGACAATGATCACTTGAGCAAAATATTTTCTAGACAATGCAAATGCTCTTAAAGAAAATTGTTCCTTCACTGTAATAGATGAGCACAAAGCAATCTAAAAACTGGGACTTCATTGACCACTGCCTCCACCACCTCACACTTCAAAAACTCCCTCAAATCACATCTGATGAATACCTGGCGATGTCCTTGTATTACTTAAATTTAAATCACATCTGATGAATACCTGGCGATGTCCTTGTATTACCTAAACGTAAGCTTTCCTACCTTTTCTTCTTGATATCCATTCACCAATACCAAGTTAGTCATGGGACTAAAACCCATTCACCAATACCAAGTTAGTCATGGGACTAAAACCCATTCACCAATACCAAGTTAGTCATGGGACTAAAACCCATTCACCAATACCAAGTTAGTCATGGGACTAAAACCCATTCACCAATACCAAGTTAGTCACTGTAATCCTCTATGGGACTAAAACTATAACAGCCATTAGCCGAGCCTGTAAGTAGCTCCTAATCCGTACTGTTTGTAACTTATCTGACTGCTGAGAAATGTTTTGTCTGCTTGCATTTTTAATGTGAATATCTGATTGTTTTGTTGTATAATGTACATGTTTGTTGTACTACTCTGTATAAAAATATTTCTCTCTTGTTTAACTTGTACTACTCTGCTTAAAAATATTTTTCTCTTGCTTAACAATGTGGAGCTTTTCTCCCGGGACTCTGCTGTAAATGGACCCAGTCCGGTCGGAATTTCCCGGTTAACAAATGTAAAATACAATAAATAAATAAAGACTTAAATGACACAAGAAGCTATCTTCCATTGGCGACCATGATAACTAAGGCGTTTTATTAGTTGACTCATGCAGCCTCAGACTTAGAGTAATGTTTGAGTAAAATGCTTTTAAATTATTTTTATTGCATGTTAACTTAAGGCACATATTAATAATTAGATTTGCAAAACTGCATGTATTATGATAGATATGCAGTATACTAACTTCCTGAAAATAAATTAATTTGTTCTTAAACATTTAAGAGCATGCTAACCTTTTTTTAAAGGTCTGTTATCAATATATACCACAAAGCAGATGACAAATAGCATTACAAATGCACAGCTTTACAAATAACAATTCATTTTAACAAGGTAAGAGGTTAATCACTCTCATAGTGGCTGTATACATGATGACCTCATGCCAGAGCAGTAGATCACAGATAACATGATTTCCTTATGCATATGTGCCGACATGGAATCTACTAGCACATTTTACCAAATATGGTCATAGGTGATTACTAGTCTAATGTCTGTGAAGGGCCTTTTTAAACCTATCCATACTTCCCAAATGTATTGGACAGCTTATGGTACCACTCATTTTATAGGGGGTATAACCTGGACAAGAGTGGTCGAGCATTTACATACTTCTTTCTAACAGGGACATAGGTGGCAAACCAGGAGTAAATTTACAATTCTCCAAATACTGATCCAAGTTGTACTTGAAAAGTGCAGGGAGGAACTCTACTTCACATAGATGGGAAGCCTGTTTGAGAGAAGGGGTAGTCTCTTGAGACACACACCTGTCCATTCAGCATGCCTTATTTATGTTGCAGATGAGGTTTAGGTCTCTAGATTGGGTGCTTCTGATCTGCTTTGCAGATGTGTAACAGATCCATAAGCGTTGAATCAGAGGATGCTTTGTAGACCAGACATAGATCTCCTCTCAGAGAATGTTGGAGGCCAAGTGTAAGAGCCTTTAAGCTGGTCTGCATGTAGGGCATGTTGTCTGTACCATATATTCTTTTTGTAGGGAACCTTTGTGGATCCTCCACTTGTTCTATGTGCTTGGTCATGTACATACTGAAGTGGGAGTTGTACTCAATGACTGGTCTGATAAGGGCAGGGTACAATGCAACAATGACATCCTTGGACCTAGATGTCAGAAATTTGCTTATAAGAAGTGCAACACAGAATGATTTACTTACTTTAGTAGAGACATGGTTGTCAAAGGCCGAGTCACTTTCTACATCCATTCCCAAGTCCCTGACCACAGTGTCAACTCTTAGGGACATATTATTATTGCAGTAATTTGCTAGGGTGGTCCTCTTTCTGAAAGATACTATCATGCATTTTTGGCACTGAGTTTTAGTCTTTGATTCTGGGATCCATTATTAGTCTGTATGAGGCCTTTTTGGAAGATGTTTGTGACTTTGGGAGATGATATGACTGTACCTAGTCTGCAATCATCTACACACTTGGTAAGCCAGAGGTCACTGATATTTGCTTTGACTTCAGGGAAGTGCAAGCCCTAGCACTAGGCCTTGGAGGACTCCATTAGGGGCTAGCCTTTTTGTGGGGGCATACTCTCCTATCCTGACGTCTTGTATTTTATGTGAGCCAGCTGGCTATCCAGTGAGTTACAAAGGGGTTTGTACCTAATTTTGTAAGCTTATCTACAATGCCTGAGTGGGGTATTGCATCAAATTCGTTGACCAAGATGAGGTAGGGAGTATGTACTGTTTAACTCTTGTTCATTGCTTCAGTGACCTGATCAAAGAGGTCTACCAGGTTGAGTAGGCATGACTTGTCCTTGATGAAGCCAAACCGAGTTGGATTCAATGTTTGAAGGTATCCTACACTGTTATTTATCAAGTCCATAAGTATTCTTTCCATGGCCTTACAAATGAGACTAGACAGGCTTATGAGTCGATAGTTTCCCAGGTTTGTGGATGGTTCTAACCTTGATCAGAAGGATAATAGTTGCAGTCCTCCATATATGGTATGAATCCTGCTTGGAGACTATAAACTGTATGCTACTTCTAGTGGGTCATATAGGTCATGCTTCATGCTATTAAGAAGGTATTAGGTCCCATGTGGTGTTGGACTTGGGGGGAACATGATAGACTTGTTCCCCAGTGATAGTTGGGGGTATAATATTCACAATTACAGTAATTTGGATATAACTTTTAAAATTATTTGTCATTATTCAAAAAGGTCTTACTTTTATACCCTGCAAAACAAGGAGACATTTCTGTTTTTTAGTTGAGTTAAGACATTTTACTTGAAAATTGAGTTTGGTTTGGCATTTCAGGGATTGTATTAATTCTCAAAACAAAGTTATTGATTGTTTCAAAAAGAACAGTACTTTCACTCCAGCTATGAATCCCAGCATTCAAACATTTGCAAAAGCTTGTGAGAAGGATTTATACCAAATGCTGGGGTTCAAAAAATAAGTCTTTGAATTATAATCCTACTAAATCTGCAAGTAAATCACTTAAAGCATTATTCAATGAACATTCAGTAAGGATCATAAAACCAGATAAAGGGGAGGCTTAATTCTTATGAAAACATCTGGCTATGTTTGTGATGTATCAGCAATTATACAGAATACTGAACAGTGCTTGCCAACTTCTTGTAATAAAATTAACATAGCATATAAGAAAATGGATTTATTTATTTTTGCTTATTTTTCCCAAGGGATAATTGTGCCTTCATTAAACAAATCTTTAGATAATCCAAATACTTTTTTCCCCAGTATTTTTGGAATACCTAAAATCCACAAAGATGTTAACCCCTCCCAGACTAATAGTTGGTGCTTAAGGTTCTAAAACTTATTTCATGGCAGTATATATAGACAGAATGTTAAAACCCTGTTTTGTAGAACACCGTTATATTTCAAATGATTCTTAGGACTTCCTAGGTACAATTACTAATGACTGCTGTGAAGAAAATCTTGATTTTTCAACTACTGATGTCTTGGGTCTTTTTTTATAAACGGCAATGAAGAGGGTTTAAGTTACTGAATGACCCACTGATCGGTATTAGACAGAGACACCTTTTGCTTAGAAAGACATGATTTGTTACTATTGTCTGAAGAACAGGACTGTTCAAAAACTTTATTTGAAAATTTAGGGGAAGAGATATTTAAGGAACGGGACACTAAATATACATCCCTACTGGAACAATGTACATCAAATATGTTATTAAGCAAACAAAGGAAGGAAAACAAATACTTCCTTTGAAAGATCATTAGTTATGAAATGCAATACAAGTTCAGTTCAAATTAAGGAAATTATAAGGAGAAACTGGAATATCTTTAAGGCAAAGGGTGACTTAGAAGCTTTGGGAAAAAAAACACTGTTTGTATTTAAAAAGGGGAAAAGTCTGAAGAATTTGTTTGAGCAAGCATGTGTTTTGAAAAATGAAATGGTGATTAAAAAAGTATTAAAAATGTGGTTGGTGTAGACAATGTAAGTATATGCTGGAAAAGGAAAACAATTGAAATAAACAATAAGTATTATCCTATGTTCCAATTACAAAATGGACATTGCGGTTCAAGAAGGTTGGTTTAAATAGCTATCTACTAGCATTTCATCATTTATATCATGAGGACTAAAAGAGCTTTACAAAAGAGTGCATGAATACTATTATGATATCTCTAGGGAAAAAAAAACAAGATCGATGCACTCTATAAACATTCAGAGACTTGTCCAGTTTTCACTAAATTTTATTTTGGGATTTTAGAAAAAAAATTACTTTTAACCTGAGGGGTGGGTTATGGAAGTTAAAACTAAAATATGGTAAATTAATTTGGCAATTAAGATTGAATCCTTATACTCCCCTGAGTATTGACGACGATGTCTCCATTAGTTCAATTTTAAAATTGCGGGTTGTTAAGATGTTATATCTCTCTCTCTTTATATATATATATATATATATATATATATATATATATATATATATAGGTAAATAGATCTAGATATAAATATATTCATATATTTTGTATGCATATATAAGTATATATACATGGATTTACTTATCTTTATTGAATGTCACTAATATTAATATGAAAAATGTTGACACCAAATGATCGACATTACACACGTCAACATACAACTAAGCATGCACTGGGCATCAATCTCGGTGCATGCAAAAATTTTAAAACAAAATTAAATAGAAAACACCATTTTTTACAGGGGTGCAAGCCTCCTTGCACCCCCTGCTAACTGGGTCTACTTTATAATTTTGAGATACTGAAATCTCGAATTTCAGTATTTCGAAACCACAAAGCCAAAAACCCAACCACAGCTCACAAATCCGAAAACACACAACCACAAAATTCAAAATTCCGCACTTACACTACACATGCAGTACACACATAAACATACACAAAACTCCCCCACAATCAAACAAATTCATCTAAACTGCACCCCCCACACCCCCCTACTTATATATTCTAACTCTGAGAATGCGCAAACAGAAACACAAATGAAACTCACATACACATCTTACAGTCCATCAAACACACACATAACAGTCACAACACACACTTACACACACTAAACCCCGAACCAACATACATACACACACAAACTTACCAAAATTAAACCCAAATATCCAAATACCGCACCACCGGAAGCAGAAATTCAAAATATCCGTGCTTCGGTATTTTGAATTTCGCTCTTCTGCCGGTTTCGGAAATGTGAGTATGTGGCTTTGTAAATTTGAAATACTGAATTTCGAGATTTCAGTATTTTGAATGTACAAAGTGAACCCTGCTAATTATATATTCTAACTCTGAGATTGCACAATTGTTGGGAAAAGGGCAACTTTCCCAACCCCAAGAACTGCCCAATTTGCTACTTTTTTTGACAAAAGTACTGTTCAACAAAAGTAGAGCTTTCCATACACATGCACATATGTTTTTCACATATACTTTTTACATATACACACATTCATGTATATTTCAAAATGTACAAATATTTCTTTAAGCTTAAATTGTATTTAAAAGAGACCAGTTGCCATAACGGTTAAGGTCTTTGCCTCCCATGTACAAGGTTTGTGCCTGACCTCTGACCAATGTCTGTTTGGAGTTTGCAAATTCTCCCTGTGTCTCCTTGGGGTTCTGCTCACGTCTGAAAAACATGCTGAGTGTTTCCATCTTAAACTCACCAATGAATGGAGCTGTGGGCAGCAACACAGACTCTACATGGTGCCCTATAGGGGGAAGAGTTGTACAGACCAACCGCTTTGGGCATCTACTGTGGTGCACAGTATCCTCAAGATAGGAGAACATGGATTACAGACTGTGCACCATGGCAGGGCTAGCCACTCGGTGTAAAATATGGCTCTAGCTGATTCGGTCATGTTGACTAATGTTGCCAAAATGGGCATGGGTAGTTACCGGTGATAAGTGGGTTGAGGACCTGGCCTACTCTGACCTACACCAGGGACCCTTGCTTATGGTGGGAGGGGTATATGTGTCCCTTTTGGCCAGTGTATGCCTGCCATAAAGCCCAACAGCCATGGGTCAATAAGCTACTGGCCGGTCTAGTTGCCCAGCCTGGGTTACCTGGGATAGCTCTGTTGAGTGAAAGCTGGAAATAAAACCAACCAACCTGCCAAACATGAACTGAGAATTGCTACGATTAATGTAGGTTCACTGAGAGGATGCAGTTTGGAAGTGGATGATATGATAAGGAGGCTGGACATCCTATGTATCCAACAGAAGAGATGGAAGGCAGTGCAGCAAAGCCACTTAGCTTGGGATCCAGACTCTACTACTCATGGGGGGGACAGGCTAGAAGTGGTGTAGGAATTGTGGTGAGAGAGAAGCTTCAGAAGGCAGTAAGGGATATCATCAGAATTAATGACAGACTCATGGCAATCAGACTGCAGTGTAATGACAGGGCAGTATTCATAATCTCACCCTATGGCCCCACAGCAGGGTTGTGATAGTGAGGAAAAGAGTGCATTCAGACAGCAGTTGCAGGACCTACTCGATAAAGCAGGACAACAGGAATTGGTGTTGATAAGGGGTGACTTGAATGCACATACTGGGACAGACAGAACAGGATATGAGGACTTCCTGGGTCCACATGGGTGGGGCAACAGGAATAAAGGAGAAGCCATTCTAGACTTTTGTCTGGCAAATGGCTTTATAGTAGTCAACACATGGTTCAGAAAGAGAGACAGTCACAAGATCACATACAAGAGTAGTCAACATGCAACTCAGGTAGACTTCCTCCTAGTAAGGAAAAGGCACTTTGGTAGAATCCATGATTGCAAAGTCACCCCCAGTGAAACATTCGTCCCACAGCATAAACCATTATTTACCACAATCAGCTGCAAGCAGTGGTCAGTGAAGGCTCTAAGGTCAACAGAGACCAGGCTGAAGACCTGGAAGTTGACTGGATAGAAAGTACAACAGTTCAAGGAATTACTCAGGGCATTATCACCCCACGAAGAAGAGGAAGGAGGTGGAACTGAACAAGAATGGCAGTGCCTAAAACAGCATGTGTTAGGACTACAGAAAAGATATGTGGCCAAGCCAGGTATGGAAATAAGGTACACAAGGAAATCTGGTGGTGGAATGCAGATGTCCAGAAAGTCATCAAAAGAAAGGAGTGCAGGAAGAAGTGGGAGATAGGAAAGACCAGGTGAGGAAGGACTACTGGTTGGCTAACAATGAAGCTAAGAAAGACATTGCAATAGCAAAGAATATGGCATCGGAAGCACCGTACCAACTTCTGGAAAGTGACTCAGTAAGGAGCACAAAGAAACTATCAGGTTCCAAAGCAAAGACAGAAAGATAAAGAAGATAGTCAGACACCCTTCATAAGGGATGCCAGCAACAACCTGCTCACCAGTCCACAGGACATCAAAGGCAGATGGAAGGAGTATTTCCAGCAACTTCTGAATGAAGAAAACCCCACAGAAGCTGTACTGCCCCAGAAATAGCCTATGATGAGAGAAGAAGAGGAGCTCACCCTAGGAGAAGTAAGAACAACACTAAGGAAGATGAAGTCAGGGAAAGTAGCAGGCTCAGATGAGGTGGCAGCAGATATGATAAAGCTGCTGGGTGAGATGGGGGAAATGGCTCCTGAGGGTACTAATAACAGTGTGGTGAGAAAGACATATCCTAGATGACTGGAGAATAAGCATACTCATGCCAGTGTACAAGAACAAAGTGGGACATCTGCAACTATGGGCAGTACAGAGAAATCAAACTCCTATCTCATTGCATGAAAGTTCTGGAGAAGGTGATTGATAAATGGATATGCAGTGCAGTAGAATGTAAGTTGGGAGATGAGCAGTTCAGATTCAGATCAGGAGAGATACCTGAGAAGAAGCTAGAGATGAGGAGAGAGTCCAACTGGGCATTCCAAGACTTGGAGAAAGCATATGACAAGGTCCCAAGAAAGCTGATCTGGGCAGTACTGCCATGGTCTAAAGTCCCAGAAACATTGGTGGAATTAATGCAGGCTATGCACAAAGACTCAAAGACTCAAGTATGAACAGTGTTCGGCCTCACAGAGGGGTTCTCTGTGGGAGTGGGTGTACACCAGGGTTCAGCTCTGAGCCCACGGCTGTTCATACTGGTTATGGACTACATTAGTAAACAGGTTGGAGGGGACAGATCAACAAAGTTGCTGTATGCAGATAATGCGGCATTACAGGCTGACTCTGAGCTAGAACGTCAGCAAAGGATAGGAGAATGGAATGCAAAACTAAAAGCACATGGGATAAAACTAAGCACAGATAAGATGGTGGTAATGACAACAGATTGTGGAAATAAGAAGCTGAGAATAGAGATAGAAGGGAAGATAGTGGAACAGTTAAACAGGTTTAAGTATCTGGGAGGGGTGGTTGAGGAGAAGGGAAGTCTGAATGAAGAGGTCAAAGCTAGAATCAGAAGGGCTGCAGCCAACTGGCATAGAGTGTCAGGTGTAGTCTATGACAGAAGAATGCCACAGAAGCTGAACAGTAAGGTGTACAAAGTGGTGGTGTGACCAGTAATACTGTATGGTGCAGAAACCTGGGCAGTAAAGGCAGAGCAGTTGAAGAAGCTAGAGGTGATGGAGATGAAGTGCCTGAGATGGGTGGTAGGATGCACACTGTGGGACAGACAAAGAAATGAGGACATAAGAGCAGAAACCAAAGTAGCTCCAATTGCAGAAAAGATCAAAAAGAACAGATTACAGTGGTTTGGACATGTGCAGAAAAGCACACAGTCTGGTGAGGAAGATTTGGGACGGACAGGAAGAAGGATAACAGGAAGCAAAGACATCCAGCTAAGAGGTGGATGGATTGTGTGAAAGAAGATCTGCGACAGTTAGGCATGAGTAAATGAACTGCAGAACTGCTGGCAAAAAAAACAAGTAAACCAGAAGCCAAAAATTTAGCGCTTTCATCCACAGTTTAATACGTGAACTTCCTCAGAAACATTTTCATGTGATTTCCAGTTCCTTAAATAACTTACTAAACAGGAAATGACATCATGACCATCAAACTGAAAAAATAACAAATGTGATTTTCTACAAAAATGAAGTATTATCATAATGATAACAAATAAAAATATACATAAATATATATGTATATATATATATATATATATATATATATATATATATATATATATATATATACAAATGAATGTATATACACATATATACACATACATATGTATAAATGCAAAAATACAGTCATAAAAATGCAATGTAAATTCATGCTGTGTGAATAGCATAATAATCAACTTGAACATATGAAATGCATATCCAAAGACCTCTCCCATGTAGACACAACAATCACATGCATGCACACACACACACACACACACACACACACACACACACACACACACACAAACATAGAACTAAACAGTCACTATGAAAATATAAAATACACATGTAAAAAAATATATGTATATGTAAATATAATAAAAAATATATGACAATATAAAAATAATGATGATGTGTACACACAAGTACACACACCGAAATGTGTATAATATAATATATATAAAATGTAATATATGTATGAAACAAAAAAATATGTATATATATGAATAATGTAAATCATATCATGTCTCTGAAGGGAATCAGAGTGATATCTATATTTCAAAAAACATTTTAAATTAATATAATCATTAAGGCCAGGCAACCTATCAGCCCCCAACAAAAGTTGCCACAATGTCTCCTTGCATTTTAAGACATTGTTTAAATCTCCTCCAAATTCACTAGTGTTGATTTTTTCCAAAACTGAAAATTGAAATTTCTTAAAATCTCCACATGTTAAAGAATGTTTGGCCAAATAATTAAACTGATCTTTGTTTTTTATAGCCAAATTGTGCTCATAGATTCTTCTTTTTAGAAGCCTTTTAGTTTTTCCTATGTAATAATGTTCGCATGAAACACAATTGGCGATGTAAACAACATAATCACAATTACAATTGTAATAACTCTTAGACCAAATGGTGTAATTAAGAGATTTTATGAATACACTAGTACTGTTGCTGATAAATCTACACTGCCTACAGTTATTGCATGCATAAGTACCCCTCTTAATACTGGCTGCTCTTGTCATGTCCTGATACCTATAATGATCTGTCTCCAGCATAGATTTAAAATTTTTAACTCTTTTGTAAGTAAAAGTGGGTTTCATCCCTAAAGTACCAACCTAATCTTTATTTCCTAATATAATTTTCCAATTGTTAACGATGATGTCCCTGATGAACCACATTTCGTCAACAATCGGTAAAGGGAACGCTAGGTGGTAACTACTGGTATTCTCTAAAACTTTGGAACCAGAACTTAAACCTATCTGACTAGAAAGAAGAATCTGTTTAGCAACCCCCTTCCTTAAAGAAATGACCTCTTTCTCTATTTTTTGAATAGATGTTTGCCTTGCAAGCAAAAGGTGCAGGGTTTGAGTCTCACAAGGGATAAATGGCTAGGCTTAAAATGGCTCGCAAGGGCAGTTAGCTTAGTACTAATCTATGAACCTATGAACCAGTCTAATGCGTAACCTCTATACATGAATAGTGACCTTAAAAATCCTACTTCACTTTGAAAAAAATGGAAAAAATTAACACTAGTGAATTTGGAGGAGATTTAAACAATGTCTTAGAATGCAAGGAGACATTGTGGCAACTTTTGTTGGGGGCTGATAGGTTGCCTGGCCTCAATGATTATATTAATTTAAAATGTTTTTTGAAATATAGATAGGTGTTTGAGACCATATGCATGTGATCCATGTGTGTTTTGTGTGTGGTGTACATGTGTGCACACCTACAAGTTCATATCACTCTGATTCCCTTCAGAGACATGATATGATTTACATTAGTCATATATATACATATTTTTTTGTTTCATACATATATTACATTTTATATATATTATATTATACACATTTCGGTGTGTGTACTTGTGTGTACATATCATTATTATTTTTATATTGTCATATATTTTTTATGATATTTACATATACATATTTTTTTTACATGTGTATTTTATATTTTCATAGTGACTGTTTAGTTCTATGTGTGTGTGTGTGTGTGGGGGGGGGGTACATGTCTATATGTCCATATGTGTGTGTGTGTGTGCGGGTGTGTGCATGCATGTGACTGTTGTGTCTACGTGGGAGAGGTCTTTGGATATGCATTTCATATGTTCAAGTTGATTATTATGCTATTCACACAGCATGAATTTACATTGCATTTTTATGACTGTATTTTTGCATTTATACATATGTATGTGTATATACATTCATATATATATATATATATATATATATATACATATATATTTATGTATATTTTTATTTGTTATCATTATGATAATACTTCATTTTTGTAGAAAATCACATTTGTTATTTTTTCAGTTTGATGGTCATGATGTCATTTCCTGTTTAGTAAGTTATTTAAGGAACTGGAAATCACTTGAAAATGTTTCTGAGGAAGTTCACGTATTAAACAGTGGATGAAAGCGCAAAATTTTTGGCTTCTGCTTTACTTGTTTTTTTTTGCCAGCAGTTCTGCAGTTCATTTTTTCGTTTTGTTTGGTTGTCAGTAATTTTTGAGGTTTGTGGTCCAGCTGGTGAATCACCATGGCAGCTGAGAGAGCCAATTTCAGCAGTCAAGACAGTCTTTTGGACTTGACTGTGTATTCAATTCCTGCCAGTGGCTCTAGTCCTGCCAGTGGCTGTAGTCCTGCCAAGGTTGTGGGAGAGAAAACCCAAGAAGAACTTATCGCTTTTATTGTTCAAACAGTGAAAGACACTTTTGTTTCCACCATGTTCAAGGAACATTCTAAGTCAGATATCGCTAGTGATTCTGCAAGCAGTGTGGCTGGTTCAGTCAAAGGCACTAATGAGAAGTCTTTAACAGCTACAGTTTTAGATTTACTGCCAGACGACACAGGAAGTGACGTAACAGCTAGTACTAGCTGGTTAGCTAAAGCATCGACGACGGTGTTGAACACCACAAATAAGGGAATAAACGAAAGCAATATGTGGGATTACATTTGCAAATCTTTCAATAATCCGTTTTCTGATGTTCAAGTTCAAGCATCTGATTCAGCAGCAAGTAAGTTGATAATTGAGAGTGCTTATACTGACACTATTAACTGTAAAAAGAGCATATATGACCTAGAAAAAATGGTTTTCAGGTTTGTCACGTTAGAGCTAGAGGTATCCTATTTGAGTGAATGTATAAATAGGAAAATTGTGCCTCAGGGCTTAAGGACAGCCAAGTTCCCTAATTGTGTAACTTGTGGTGATGAACTGAGTACCAAACTTATTGAGCTTTATAACAATACTGGCATCACCATGATGGGTTTTTGGTTGAACACTACTTGAAAGAACTTGAGACTATTAGGGAAAATATTAAATCACTAGATGAGAAAATCAAATGCTTTGGATGTTTTAAAGATTATATTATTTTATACAACGGTGTAGAAGCGAAGGCTGACAGGCACCGGGCTTCCATTGTGACTAGGAAACAACATAAACTAAAAAGAGACATTTTGGCTTATCAGGCCAAACATGCATATTTATTACAAGATAGGGTAGAAAACCCTTCTGTTAAGATCTACAACAACAGTGACAGTGGAAGTCCTGCTTTAAACAGTGGGGCTAAGGAAGCCACAAATACTATAGCATTTTCAACAACAAATGATGTTGGTTCTAGAGGTTCTGACAGGAACATTGGACACAACAGTGTATCTAATGGAGAAGCCGGCACCATTTCTGACTTTAACAACCAACATTCTAGCAATTCTTCTAATGGAAATTATGCTGAAATACTTGTCAAAGGAAAGCAGGGACCTAACCAAGTTCCTTTTCCGCTGGCAGTGCCAGTCAACAAACAGACTCAGAAGTGGAAGAACACGTCCCACAACAAATGGAAGGGGAAAGGGAGAGGGAGATACCCCAACCAGAGGAAATACTAGTGAATACCACAAGACAAGCTGAAGATTTTAGCATCAATGTTATTAATTTATCTGGAGTTGCTTTATCCACTGAAACTGTTAACATTTTGAAAAAAGGTTTTTCATTTATACCTAACAATAGAGTGAATATTGGTAGATTGTTAATAGATTTTAGATTATATTTAAGAAAATTGAACCTACAGTATATAATGCATGATGTGTTGGTCACTGTTCAAACTTCTTCCATGACTGGGCCGAAAAAAGCTAGTACTTTTAACCCCCCACTGCATACTACTTTGCAAATGTTTCAAAATCAATGTGAAAATGAGTTTTGCAGGATGACAGGTTATGTAAGTGATGACAATCTAAGTTCCTCTGAAAAGGGAGCTTTGCAAGATTTATGCAAAAATTCTGATATTAGAACAATGAAGGCCAACAAAGGGGGTAAAATAGTGGTCATGGATACCATTCAATATAATGAATCTATGATAGACATGTTAAGTGACAGTGAGACATACAAGTGACTAGTGTCAATGTTGTTCAAAAAAGTTTTCAACGAGTTGATACACTGTTGTTTGACATGTTTAGCCAAGGAGAATTAGATCATCAGAGTTATGAATATTTGTTGGTCGAACACCCTAAATTGGCTACATTATTTGGCATTCCAAAATTACATGTTGACCAGCACAACCCACCTTTTAGACCTATTATTTCCGCAAAGCATTCTAAAACTGAGAATATATCTTTTTGGCTTGACTATATTCTGAATCCTATTGTACAGAGAACTAGATTTTACATCAGAGATTCCTGGCATTTATTGGAAGAACTAAGGAATATAGATGTTTCATCTAGTTCTGTCAGTTTTGCCACTCTTGACATCAAGTCCTTATATACTGCTATCAAGCAAACAGAAAGATTAGAATATTTGAGGGAATACCTGACTTCATATTCTGATGTTGAGAAACACAAGGTTAGCAACATTTGTGATCTAATGGAGTTAGTCCTAGAGAATAATTTCTTCAGATTTGGTAAACATATTTATCAACAGATTTCAGGAGTAGCAATGGGAGCGAGGGTGGCACCAGCTTTTTCCAATTTGGTTATGGTAAATTGGGAGCTTAAATTTTTGGTTAAACATCATCTTTTCAAAAGGGCACTTGCATATTTTAGATTTATTGATGATTTACTTTTTTTGTGGAATGGCACTTTTGAAGAATTTTCTGACTTCGTGACAGATTTGAATCATAGTACTGACTTCTTGGTCTTCAAATTGAGTGGTTTTGGGGATAACATTCCCTTTCTTGATGTCCTTCTTAGTATAGATACAGTTAATAACACATTGAAAAGTCAAATATACAGGAAAGAGGTTTTTGCGAACCAGTATTTACACAAGGACAGTTTACATCCTACACATATGAAAAAAGGAGTAGTGAAGGGCCAAATAATTCGTTTGAGTAGGCTCACCACTGATGATGATGTATTTCAAAGTGAAGTAGGATTTTTAAGGTCACTATTCATGTATAGAGGTTATGCATTAGACTGGATTAAAAAAATAGAGAAAGAGGTCATTTCTTTAAGGAAGGGGGTTGCTAAACCGATTCTTCTTTCTAGTCAGATAGGTTAAGTTCTGGTTCCAAAGTTTTAGAGAATACCAGTAGTTACCACCTAGCGTTCCCTTTACCGATTGTTGACGAAATGTGGTTCATCAGGGACATCATCGTTAACAATTGGAAAATGATATTAGGAAATAAAGATTTGGTTGGTACTTTAGGGATGAAACCCACTTTTACTTACAAAAGAGTTAAAAATTTAAAATCTATGCTGGAGACAGATCATTATAGGTATCAGGACATGACAAGAGCAGCCAGTATTAAGAGGGATACTTATGCATGCAATAACTGTAGGCAGTATAGATTTATCAGCAACAGTACTAGTGTATTCATAAAATCTCTTAATTACACCATTTGGTCTAAGAGTTATTACAATTGTAATTCCGATTATGTTGTTTACATCGCCAATTGTGTTTCATGTGAACATTATTACATAGGAAAAACTAAAAGGCTTCTAAAAAGAAGAATCTATGAGCACAATTTGGCTATAAAAAACAAAGATCAGTTTAATTATTTGGCCAAACATTCTTTAACATGTAGAGATTTTAAGAAATTTCAATTTACAGTTTTGGAAAAAATCAACACTAGTGAATTTGGAGGAGATTTAAACAATGTCTTAGAATGCAAGGAGACATTGTGGCAACTTTTGTTGGGGGCTGATAGGTTGCCTGGCCTCAATGATTATATTAATTTAAAATGTTTTTTGAAATATAGATAGATGTTTGAGACTATATGCATGTGATCCATGTGTGTTTTGTGTGAGTTGTACATGTGTGCACACGGGAACACTTCACATAATTGAATTACTGAAATCTCGAATTTCCTATGGTCGAGACCATATGATCGAGATTTTAGTAAATCGAATGTGTGTAGTGTTTAAAAATAAGACTTTACTTACCTTAATACATTACGTGCACACAGAGGCAAGTATTGTTGTACACCCTGTGTGTACGTAAAGTTTTATTTGTTTTGCGGTGTTGGCAGGAAGTGAGAAATCTCCCGTTTTGCGCTTCCGCATACAGCTTAAGACGGAGATTTCCATCTCCCACTGTAGCGCGATCTTGGAATTGGTATATTTAAGTAGGGGGTGTGGGGCACAGCCCCATGGTGAAGGGGCAAAGCCCCCCTGCAAAAGCGAAGTTTCTGTTTTTTTTTTTTTTTGATGGTTTCCCTTCAGAAGTTCGAATTTCCAAAACTCGAGCTTTTGGTTTCGGTTATTTGCAGTTCGAGATTTTGGAAATTCGACCTTCTGAAGTGAATCCGTGCACACATACATGTTCATATCACTCTGATTCCCTTCAGAGACATGATATGATTTACATTATTCATATATATACATATTTTTTGGTTTCATACATATATTACATTTTATATATATTATATTATATTATACACATTTCGGTGTGTGTACTTGTGTGTACACATCATCATTATTTTTATATTGTCATATTTACATATACATATATTTTTTACATGTGTATTTTATATTTTCATAGTGACTGTTTAGTTCTATGTTTGTGTGTGTGTGTGTGTGTGTGTGTGTGGGGTACATGTCTATATGTCCATGTGTGTCTGTGTGTGTGTGTGTGGGTGTGTGCATGCATGTGCTTGTTGTGTCTACGTGGGAGAGGTCTTTGGATATGCATTTCATATGTTCAAGTTGATTATTATGCTATTTACACAGCATGAATTTACATTGCATTTTTATGACTGTATTTTTGCATTTATACATATGTATGTGTATATATGTGTATATACATTCATTTGTATATATATATATATATATATATATATATATATATATATATATATATATATATATATATATATATATATATATATATATATATATATATATATATATATATATACACATATTTATGTATATTTTTATTTGTTATCATTATGATAATACTTCATTTTTGTAGAAAATCACATTTGTTATTTTTTCAGTTTGATGGTCATGATGTCATTTCCTGTTTAGTAAGTTATTTAAGGAACTAGAAATCACTTGAAAATGTTTCTGAGGAAGTTCACGTATTAAGCAGTGGGTGGATGAAAGCGCTAAATTTTTGGCTTCTGGTTTACCTGTTTTTTTTTTGCCAGCAGTTCTGCAGTTCATTTTTTCGTTTTGTTTGGTTGTCAGTAATTTATTAGTTAGGCATGAGTGTTGAAGAAGGCAGGAGCGTGGCACTGAATTGAGAGAGCTGGCGACAGTTAACATGATACCCCAACCCCATGTAGAAAAATGGGAAAAAGGGGGGCTGATGATAATGATCATTCATGGTTACGTGCAGTTCTGATGAAATCCATTCCTGAAAAACTTGTACGGGATGAAAAAGCTAAAGTATTCTTATACTTGTGAGTTTGAATTAAATACTTGTGTGGCATTCTCCAGTGGTCTCTCTTATTTAAGCTCAAGATGCATACATTGCACCAGTATATTACAGCAGGGGGGCTATGACTGGGGAATTTATTCAGAAGTGCCTGGGAAAGAAAGCGAGGTAAAATTGGAGCTGAATTTATTGGCCAGTAGATTCACTCTATTCTCTGACTCAGAATAGTTGTCTCCATTTATGATTAATTTGACATATTGTTGTGTATTGTGTTTGAAGTTTCAGACATGGCTGAAAAATGCCTTATGGTTGTCCTTTGCCTGGAAGGCTACTTTTACCTCAAATGTGGCTTTGATTGACTTAATTAGATACCTGACCTGTTTATTTAGTTTGATGAGGGAGTTCTTATCTTGCTGGGCATAACACTTCTTACTTTTGGTCATTATTTGTTTTTCCTTTTGTTGATATTTTGATCCCACTGGGGTGTTTTTTGAGTTGTTCTGTACATATTTCAGGTAGTTACTATTGACTCTCTGCAGCTGTATACATGATTCAAAAGTTATTTTTCTGAACAATTCTGCATATGCAGCAGTGTTCCCTGGGTTGGGAGGCTTGAAATTTTGCCAGGGTGTCACTTAAAATTAAGAAGTTTGCCTTGGAATTATTCCTAAAAGTTCCAGGGTTACATGGTGCCCCAGGTTTTTTTAGTTTGTAGGAGACAGCTTTACGGTCTGATCTGACATGTTTGAATGTTAAAAAAGTTACAAGTTGTGTATGATTCCCAGTTTACAGTCCCAGTTTACAGTGGGGTAGTTGAAGTCACCAATGAGTATGGAGCTGGGATGAATGATGAGAGTGGCTAGACTTCATTTAAGTAAATGGCATAGGCCTTCTGGGTCATAAAGGGGGACCTATAGATCACAAGGATGTAGAATGGGACTTGCTTATGGTGAGCTGCACGTGAAGAAGCTCAAGGGTGTCATACTGCTTGTCTAGCTTTGAGGTGTGTTTGTTCCAGGATATTTAAGGAATGAAAGTGCTAAAAAACACCAGCTCGTTGGTGTGTTTTTCTTTGATGTAAATTGAAACACATGCACCCTTTGTCTCTCTCTGCAGTAGCTGGTCTAAATGTGTGGAAGGCATTATAGCCCCACACTGTTGGGGTGCTGTCCAAGGCTTTAAACTGTGCCTCAGTAACTACTCAGATGTCTACTTTCTCCAAGGTGAGGACAGCTTGCAGGGAGTGGAGTTTTTTGTTTAGAATCTTGGCATGAGGTGGTAACACCTTTAGAATATTCTGGGTTGTTTCAGCTATGCCGGGTGGTTTATCAGGTTGGCAGTGCCAAAAAGGGCACTTTGGGGGTGGGCAAGGTTTTAGCCAATATTTAAAACCCAAGAGGAGAAAGGTGCAGCCCATCCCTGGAGAAGTGCGGTCTGTCAACTATATCCTCCCAGGCCAAAAAATTGCATCCCATTTGAATGATAGCAAAAACTCAGACAATCATTAGTCAATTAGCTTTTGTTCATATTGTGATATCATTCTTGGAGAAGGTAGAATGCTGTTAAGTTTTGATTGATACCAGCTTGAAACATACAGTCCATGAGTTCTATCATGTTTCTCTTCATATAGTCCGAGGAGGTAAATTTCAGGTTATTTACCCCAGCATGGACTATGACTGCGTCATACTGGTACTTGTGGCTTAACATATTGAGTCTGTGCACGTTCTGGCAGATTCTGGCCCCGATAGGTAATTAACACAGTTGGGGTGGGTTGGCATAATGGTTAAGGTGTTTACCTTAAAGACATGGTACACTGTGATTCTCACCTTTGGGGAGGCATGGTTAGGCTTAAAAATGACCCCTGTAGCTGTTAGCCTAGTAATTAATTACCTATGAACCTTTGAACCATAATCCTTTCCTCGCTCAGCTTGATGAATGGGACATTGGTGGCCTCATAATGGAGTCTTCTCTGACCAGAATGTTTGATTGTTTGGTAGTCTGCCTTACAGACTTAGATGTTTACATGATGTGAGTTGATGCTGAATGTGTCCAGAGGGTGTTGCCTTGGTAGTGCGTTTTGGATGCCGAGCGTAATTATTGTAATTACAGCATCTGGGAGGCCTTTGAGTTTTTGGTTTGGGTAGATTACTTTTAAGACGCTCAGCATACATGGGTCAATGTGTTTGTTCTGTAGGGTGTGTCAGGTAGTATGTAGTGTTGTGTGTTTCTGACAACCTGTTTGGCATTTGCAGTAGCTGTATGTGAGACCCTTGCTTCCAGAGACAGTGTAAATGTGCAACTCAACTGTGTCAGATTGTTTGAGAATTTGGTGGTTAACATAAAACATAAGACAATTTCTATGTTGTCTCAGGATGACTATTTCTACCCAACTGGCTACAGAGACAGTAGGAACGTGCACATCCATGGTATCAGTTATAAATGTAGTTAGTGGTTTACAGGGATAATGGTACCAAGGGATTCTGCTCTTCTCTTTGGGTAACCAGTATGAGACAGAACATATCTGTTTGTAATCTGAGTAAGAATTACAATCCTGGTCGAATCCCACCGAGCAATGCCTCTCTTGGCACAAACCTGGTGCTCATCAAGCGACTACATACTCAAACTTTTAGGGTTAGTTTTTATAGGGAAATCGAGATTCTAAGCATCCGTGTCTATTCTGGGCACTACTAACCACCATTGCAAGATGAGCAAAGTCACACAAACATTGCAACTTTATTTATATAAACCTTATGTGATACTTATATACACCAAAGGCACAAATTGTAAAGAAACCAAAACTCTGGCAGGCACACGTGGGTCACAAAACCAACCAAGGTACGAAGCATAAGCACAAAAGTAGTGCTACAATAAACAGTTTATTCACAAAAAGGAAATAAGTGCTTTCTTCATCAACTATTGGAGACTTCATCAGACAAAATACAAAACTAATTGTGCATATTGATGAGCATGGGGGTGTGTGTTTTACTCCCTTTTGATATTGATTGGTTGGGATGTTGGGCATATACCTAGTACTGTTATTTTAAATAGTTGCAATTAGTTTTGTATTTTGTTTGATGAAGTCTCCAATAGTTGATGATGAAAGCGCTTATTTGTTTCCTTTTTGTGAATAAACTGTTTATTGTAGCACCACTTTTGTGCTTGTGATTCGTATCTTGGTTGGTTTCCAATACTTATATAAATGTTCACAGAAGCATTTACTAAATGACACAAATATATATTGAATCAATCTGGGGTATTTGCATGCTACTTTGTATTAATTAAAAATATAATCAGTGGATTCAATATATGCCAAATATCTGAACTCATGAATAGATGTATGCATTAACCAGTATTCACAGGTGAGCAGTTCTGTGGTTAACACATTTAAACTTACAGTTTTTCAAAGGTCTGACATGACACACCTACATATTATGTAACCTCCATTCAGGCCTGAAATCTGATAGCAAGTAAATGTGAAAGTTTTTTTTTTGTCACATGCTAGAACTGTAGAATATGCTTTGTGAAAGTGTCGCTAAAATATGCACTTTACTGTCTTCACAGCTAGCATTAACTGTCATGGCTTGTACTTTAAGACTACAATTCTATAAACATTAGAACTGTCATAGTGTTTAAATATTTTCATCAGTTTTAGTTAGCTAAATTGGTAAGGTAAACTAAGGACAGCTGCCTGTTTTCAAAAGGCACCTAAAGTGGTATTATACATAGTAGTTAAGAAGAGGTCAGAATCAGCTCCCCTATGAATCCTTAACTCCCATCCTTCCAACACACTCAAGAGTTTATCAAAACTGGTCCACTTTACACACACCTCTGAATTCAGCCACACAACACTAAAGCGACTCTCTTTGGAAGTAAGACCCTTATATCCTATATGAACAGACTCAAAAAACTCCCAACTATTCTCTGTCTCATATCACCTGCTTAGAAGTGATTTCTGCTCGACTTACAAAGCCATGTCTGACCCAGCTCTGTTAGAAATACTACATCTGAAGAAATTCCAATACCTCCACACCACATGCTCCAGAGACCTCAACCTCATTACCACAATCAACAGAACATGCTGGAGGGACAGGTTCATAACCCAGAGACAGCCCATGCTATGGAATAGACTTCCCATACATGTCAAACAGAGCACCTCACTGGCCTTTTTCAAGAGAAATCTTGATGAGTGGATGGGAAATAGAAATTTCACCTTGGGGATCACTCCAGAGGCTGTACTCGACAGTGACAGAGGAAACTAATGTAGGGTGGCACAATGCAAGGGTAACCCTATGGACTAGGCTTGTAAAGGCTCCAAGGCCATTAGCCTAGTACACAACTATCAACCTATATCCCCATAGTTATCCATGCACCACCTGTGGGGAAACAGAAATACCTCATACGACTGGAAGGAGTGACGGTGCTCACAGCATTGTCACTCACCATATGAAACAATGACGATGACTTTATGTGAGTAGAAACACTGATGAGTTGTAGCTCACTCAGTTACAGCTCATTACTGCTTTTCACGCTCATTGACATGACAAGTAACCATCAGATGTACACAGTATGCAAGTGTAAATGGTGACAATCAAACATTTGATTTATGTAGCTCATTTGAAATACATTAGTCTAATTTGCAGACAATGAGAAAAATGAACCTTTGTGATTTTGTGACATGATACTCCAAGCAGTGACAGTACCGCATCAGGCACTCTGAGCAGTGACAGTACCGCATCAGGCACTCTGAGCAGTGACAGTACCGCATCAGGTATTCTGAGCAGTGACAATACTACATCAGCCATTTTGAGCAGTGACAGTACTGCATCAGGCACTCTGAGCAGTGACAGTACAGTATCAGGTATTCTGAGCAGTGACAGTACAGCATCAGGCATTCTGAGCAGTGACAGTACAGCATCAGGCACTCTGAGCAGTGACAGTACTGCATCAGCCATTTTGAGCAGTGACAGTACCACATCAGGCGTTCTAAGCAGTGACAGTACCACATCATACAGTCTGAGCAGTGACAGTACCGCATCAGGCACTCTGAGCAGTGACAGTACCGCAACAGGCACTCTGAGCAGTGACAGTACAGCGTCAGGCACTCTGAGCAGTGACAGTACAGCGTCAGGCACTCTGAGCAGTGACAGTACCGCATCATACATTCCGAGCAGTGACAGTACCGCATCATACATTCCGAGCAGTGACAGTACCGCATCAGGCACTGAGCAGTGACAGTACCGCATCAGGCACTCTGAGCAGTGACAGTACCACATCAGGCATTACGCTTATGAAGCTCTTCAGCCCTTTACAAACAGGTTAAAATATTGCTGCTGTTTTACTTCTGGAAATAAACTTAAAGTGACATTCTTTATTGACTATAATGGCAAGAACAATTACTTGTTTGTCTTACTAAAGCGAACTAAAGCGGATTAACTTCTTAATTTTGGTTAATAGGTCATTACCTGACTCTAAACATGTGCAACTCCTGGATGACAAATGTCCTGCCCCTTACTTTTCCCCATTGTTTCCAAACACTATACCTTCAGTTATTGGTCCAAAATGTCCTCATTGCCCTTCCTTCTGTCCTACAACATTCGTTCTCGCCTTTTAATACTGTTCCTGCATTTTCCTCCTGTTCTCTCGTCTTGTATCAAGTTAATTTCCAAATATGTTCCACAGCTCTTTAGATGCTGTTGCTGCTGATAATTAATGATATGTTAAATATGTCTTGGTTACTTATATACCTCTGTTTACAATGCCCTTTACTTCATGTTTTTTCATAGCTTTTCTCCCCAGAAAAAGTTTCACAGCTCATTACATGACGCTGCTATTAATAAAAGATAATCTGTTTAAATTTTGTACATTTATTGATTATGTTCATACCTCTATTTACTATATTTTAATGGGATGTTGGAAATTTTCTGGAGATTTTCCCCCCAGTCCTCCACTGAAAAGGGGCAACTGTCTACTCAATCAGACTATCCTGGTAAACAAATGCAATAATTAAATAAATTACTAAAGGTTATAAAACATACTTACACTTTAAGACAAGAATCATAACCTGACATCCTTTTTGGCTGCAGCAGCTTGTAGGAAAGTTATATGTACTCTGGAGAAAAATATTCTGATCTATATTTTTGTCTATAAAATTCATAGACCTAAAGTCAAGCTCTTCTTGATCACCAGGATTCAAGAGAATCTTCTGTTCATACCACATAACACTAAACACTGCTTTCCAAATTTTACCACAGAACACTGGTATAACTCCTCATTAACCCAATGACAAGAGCAACCCCCCCTCAAAAAAATAACATTATTTTTTTTAAAAGCAGACCAAGTCTTTGAGTTTGGGAAGTGAGAAAGGGTGGGGTGGGATGCGGTGGGAGGGGAGAGGGTTAAGGCTACCAGTATATGATAGGTCAATCTCTGCATAGCCTGTCATAAACTGTCATGCCTGACCTGACTGTAGCACCAGTATGGGAAGAATTGCCTAGTGCATGACTCTGAGTAAGTCTATTAACCTCTTCTGGCTGCTATTGAAACACACAATGACACACAGTAGATGCATATAAATACTATATGTATACTGTCACTGTACACATGTACACAGTAAATACTTCAGCACAGGGTATATTCGTGTGGTGTTAGAAGTGTGTCACCTGGGTACATATGACATCATTGAGCATTTACTTTGTAAAATATTATACCTGGCTGCAGATTATATGTTTGTAATTTATACAGGCATTCCTCACAACAAAAAGGAAGGCAAGACATACAATTTCCTTGTTACTGTTAACTATGAACTTACCAACCACTGCTGTGGATCACACAGTATTCTGGTCACTGTGCACCTGACAGCCACTGCTGTGGATCACACAGTACTCTGGTCACTTTGCACTTGACAGCCACTTTTGGGGATTGCATTGTACTCTGATACATTCTGTCCTTGTTGATGGTCACTCTGCACCTACCAGCCACTGTTGTGGATCACATAGTGCTCTGGTCACTGTGCACCTGACAGCCACTGCTGTGGATCACACAGTACTCAGACACATTCTGTCCTTGTTGATAGTGACTGTGCATCTACCAGCCACTGCTGTGGATCACACAGTATTCTGGTCACTTTGCACTTGACAGCCACTTCTGGGGATTGCGTTGTACTCTGATACATTCTATCCTTGTTGATGGTCACTCTGCACCTACCGGCCACTGTTGTGGATCACATAGTGCTCTGGTCACTGTGTACCTGACAGCCACTGCTGTGGATCACACAGTACTCGGACACATTCTGTCCTTGTTGATAGTGACTGTGCATCTACCAGCGACTGCTGTGGATCACACAGTACTCTGATACAGTCTGTCCTTGTTGATGGTCACTCTGCACCTACCAGCCACTGTTGTGGATCACATAGTACTCTGGTCACTGTGCACCTGACAGCCACTGCTGGGGTTCACATAGTACTCTGACACATTCTGTCCTTGCTGATGGTGACTGTGCCCTTGCTTGCTTTTACCTGACGTTATAAAGTACCTTACTAGTGTGCATTCTTGTCACTGGTCACTGTGCACCTATGAGCTCCTGAAGGGGATTACTCTGTACCTTGCTACCTTATACCATTGTTACTAGTCATTATGTACCTTCCAGCCCTTCCCTGCCATGAGACTTTATATTGTTACTGGTATCTTATTATGCCATACTATCATGCATCCTTTTTTACTGGTCACTGGGTACTCACAAGTCCATACCATATATTTCAAACATTTTAAGCAATGGATCACTAAGACCACAGTGCTATGAACCAGGCAATAACATCATGAACATTGCAATGGTATGCAAATGCCCCTAGCAAAGACAACAGTTGCAGAGGGAGATCTCCATCCTCTGTCAGGGCTTTCATGTGGATGCACTCAAAGCACAGCCCACCCCACAGGAAAAAAAAGCATGAGTGCAGCACTCAGCATTTCCAGCAGTGATTTTTTCCTTGGTATTATTTCCTTTTCCTGTCAGTCATGGTGTTCCCCCTGTCCCATCTCATGAAGATTTCCCATCATTCACCAGCCATCAGGGTTTTTCCTCTATTTTCCTGTCTATTAGTGTGTACAGCAGCTCTGATAGGTGGAATTCTCACACTGCTGGGCCTGTGACATACATGCTTTCCAACATCTCAAACCCCAGAGACAGAGCATGCTGATTGCTCGGCATGCATGTCTTGGTCCTTGCACCGATATGCTGTGGAATTCTGCCTCCTTAAAATATACTGGGGTGTCAACATATCAGCAGACCAAGCTGTTTTGTCCAGTGTAGACAGGATATTCCCAACTGTCTCTTCCAATCCTAGATCACTAATTGATTGTAGGACATCTGGGCATCATCCCGTTTTACAGGGGGTCAGTATGCTTCCACCTATGATTATTAACTGTTTGCACACCGAGGTCACAAGTGTCAAGCACACAATTCCAAGCAGTACACCATTGAACCATAAATTATTTTTTTCTTATTTCAAAGTGAGTGCATCTACTTTGTCACTGAAGAGAACATAAGATGGAGACTTTCAAAAAAACCATACATCACTATTTTGAAAAAAAAAATGCCCAGCTTGTTTTATGTCAGAATTATCATCTTTCATGTAAAAATCCTAAAATAATTAAGATGTTATTAATTAGACAAAATGTCTACCTTCATGGTCAGTTAGAAAAAAACTTAAAATAAAATGGTCATGATATGATTTAAGAAAAATAGCTCAGTCAGTAGTCATTTATCTTACTTTACTACTTTCTTAATAAAACATTAAATAGCATCATGAAGACAAAATTAACATATTTTTATGAAAGAAAGTTTTCAGATGAGTTTTATTTTGTATTTGAGTTACGGTGCAATCTTTGTGCAATAGCACTGTCCTTTTTACAGGGGAAAAAAAATTTCTACAACACAATCTTTGTTCCTTAACAATAAGTAACTCCCCTCACTCACACGAAAAACTGGCAATAAATTTAAAAATCACCTAAAAACAGTTACTGTAAAGCATTCAAAAATGTCAGGCTGAAGGTTCAATTCCCTGAAGGTGTCCTATTCAGCAGCATACAGTTAGAAAAGGAATGACTGGTCACCACACCTTCTTTACCTGCACTGGATCAAATCTGTCTACCCTCATTCTGCACATACTGGCGATCAATTTATAAAACCTGAAAATGTTACTATACTTTGTCGCATGGCTGCCATTTTTCTTAATTCATGCAACAATCTGTATGAATATGGGAGCATTAACTTACGTCCTCTGGTTTGTTATCAGCTACATTTGCCTCCATATATACAAAAACAGAATCTAAACCCTGTGCTGAATTGTAGCAACATTGTACAGCCTGTATCATTCAATCCTGTGAAATATATAAAATATTACTGGCATAATGTTTGAGAAGAATGCTTGCTTAATAGATGTCACTGTGGGTATGTACAAGGAATACCTAAAAGCCATTAATTTAAGTACCAATGCAAATATTATAAAACAGCCCAACAAAGTTTGTTCTGCAAATCATTAAAATGGAGAGACAATCCATGTACCCAGTTATAGTTCACAGATCATCTGACTTTTCAGCTACATATACAAAGATAAAAAAACAAAATTCACATTTGAGGTAAATTTAAACATATCATCACATTTATCTAGCAGTAAGCAAATACATTTTATTACAAAAAATAACTATTACCCCAGTTCTCTGAGAAATGGTTCTTTAAACAGAACATTCAGAATCTGCAAACAGTAAAAAAATATTCTAAATCTTCTCAAAGCGAAGCAGAACATTTTGTACTCCTACAAAAATATGTACGTATATACACATATATCACAATTATATACATTTTAATCCAACTTTGCTCTCTGCCTTTAGCCTCAGACCAGAAGCTGAGATTTAGTTTGTGTGCTATGAAATGTTGCACTATATACATTAAATATAAATAAATTGCATTTCTCATGTTTGTGACACTGGTTGGCTGGAACAAAGGAGCTCTTCATCCCATGTCCACGTCTTGCTGCTTTCATAGTTTCTAAAATCAGCTTTATTATTTCCTCTGAGTAAAAACTTAAGTTTAAATCCAGGGCTGGTGCATGTCTTGCCAAGATGGCAGCATAACAAACCTGATACAGGGCTGTTACTATGGATACCAGAGCACAGTCCAAAAGTAAAGTATTCTGGAGTTTATAGTCCTCTCCATCTCAGAACCATGGAGACTCTATGCTTTTGTCCAGATGTTGCATCCCTACAACAAACCAATCAACACAATTAGACTGTACAGTTTGGTAAAGTTGTCTTTTACATTGTTTATGTTTTGAAGCACATTCTTTGTATTATTTTTAAAATTAATGTTAAACAGCATTATAATATAAAATAACATGCTTGTCTTGTATATTTATTGGGCCACAATATGATACTCCTCACCAGTATAAAGCCAGCCCCTAATGCATGCATTTGACAAGTGTATTCACCGAATATTATGGATATTTACTTAGTTTAGAACTAAATCAATCCCACAATCATTTTCATCACAATGACTAAGTATACAACTTAATCCATTTTTTAAGTATGTATGTATAAATGTATTCCTTTATTAACTTATTAACCAGGTAGATGCATTATAATCTTCAATTACTACCCAAAAAACTAAAGAACTATAGCAAAGTTTGGGTATATGCATAAGAATTAACGAACAAGGAATACATGCATATGAATGAAATCTAAGGCAATGAATACAGACATGCAAAAGAATTTAACAAGCTGTAACCAGCTAAATGAATGACTGTTGTGCAGCAGGTAATGTAAGTTAAAGGTAAATTAAGTTTAAATTATGTCTAAACAATTATCATATGTAGATGTAAGGAGTCAATGTGCAACCAAATGTCAAAGAATTCAATGTTTAACAATGTTAAAGAATTCAATGGGAAACACAATGTCAAAGAGTTATCATATGTTGATGTAAGGAGTTAAAAGGAAATATAGAGTTGTGTGTCTGGATCTGTGCTTTCCATACATGGATACCAACAGAAGACCTGTAGTCCACCAGCTTCACTTAAGTGCAATTATTCATTGTCAGAAGTCCACTGCTTTTTTAAAATGTAGCAGATGTCATAATTTTTCTTCAGAGATGTGCTCTTTCTGACTGTTTCAACAATGCACTCCATGGTCTCAGCACCCTGTTTGTAAAGCATATCTTTATGTAAATTTAAATTCTTCCACCCATTTGCTTCTCATCTCAATGTCCTTTATTCTTGTTCTTCAGTTTTATATCAGCAACCTGCTGCTGACCTACATATACATATATATCCGTAACATTTATGCTCTTTCTTTGCTTTGGTATCTACTTTTACACTTACTCTTTTTTAGGATCATAAGTTCATGGGTTCATACTAGGCTATCTGCCCTAGTGCATTTATAAGCCTAGCCAGAGTGTGTTTGGCTTTCGCCACCCATTTTAAATTAATTTTGCTATGCCCATTTTTGAGGTTAGTATACTGTGCCTCTGTCTAACAGTGACACAGAAGTGATACCCGGGGTAAACCTACGATTTCCCATCCACTCATCAAGATTCCTCTTGAAGAGAGTCAATGAGGGACTCTGCCTAACCTGGACTGGGATTTTATTCCAGAGTGAAGGGAGCCTCTGGGTTATGAATCTGTCCCTCCAGCATGTCCTATTTATTTCAGTGCTGAGGTTCAAGTCTCTCGAGCGCGTAGCTTGATGGGATTTGGATTTTCTGAGGTGCAGCATGTCCATTAATTCCGGGTTGGACATGGCTTTATACATCAGGCACAGATCGCCTCTGAGCAGGCAGTATGCCACTGAGTAGCTGGAGTTTCTTTAACCGGGCAGCATATGGCATCTGTCTGAGCCCTTTGATCCTCTTGGTGAGGTACTTTTGGGGTCTTTCCAGTTGCTGCAGGTGTCTGGTAAGGTACATCCCAAAAGGGGCATTGTACTCAATTATGGGCCTGATGAGGGATGAGTAAAGAGGCACGATGACCTCCCCTGATATAGATGTGAATCCCTTCATGATTAGGTGGGCTATATAAAATGTTTTTCTAACCACTTTGGCCACGTGGTTGTTAAATGACAGATTGCTATCAGCTTGGGTCCCCAGGTCCCTAATTACTTCTTCTGTACTTAATGGATTACCACTTATGTGGTAATTTGTGGGCACTTTGTTTTTGCCAAAGGGGATGACTATACACTTTTTGGCGTTTAGCTTGAGGCCATGTCTCTGGCACCAGTTGTCTGTTTCTATGAGGCCCTTTTGGAGGATGCTTGTGTCGGTTGGAGAGTCGATTATGGCGCCCAGTTTGCAGTCATCTGTGAACTTGGTCAGCCACAGTCCTTCCATGTTGGCCTGTACCTCTGAGAAATATATACCGAACAAGAGAGGTCCCAGGACTGAGCTTTGTGGGACGCCACTTGTAACTGGTTTGGAGTCTGACATGGCTCCAGCAATTCTAACCATGTGGGTTCTGTCCTTGAGTCAGTTTGCAACCCATCTAGTGACATAGGGGTTTATATTTAAGCTGGTGAGCTTATCTATAATGCCCGAGTGGGGTATTGTATTGAAGGCTTTTGCGAGGTCCAGGTAGGCTGTGTGGACCACCTTCCCCTTGTCAATGGCCTTGGTGACTGTTTCAAAGAAATCAACCAGGTTTAAGAGGCAGGATCTGCCCTTAACAAAGCCAAACTGGGTAGGATCCAGTGTCTGTAGGTCCCCAATATCTTTATTTATAAGGTCCATGATGATCCTTTCCATAGCTTTGCAGACCAAGCTAGTCAGGCTTATGGGGTGGTAGTTTCCAGGATCCATTGAGGCACCACCTTTATGGAGAGGGACCACCGTTGCTGTACGCCACTCTTTGGGTACATATCCTGTAGTAAGGCTGAGATTGAACAGTAGTTTTATGTTTGGGTTTAGCTCTTCTTGGAGTTCATGTAGGACGCAGCCCAGGACACCATCTGGTCCCATTGATGCTGTGTTTTTTGCTTTGGAGAGGGAGGCTCTTACCTGAGCATCTCAGATGTCAGGGGGCAGCACTCTGCTGGGAATGATATTTGCCCTTTTGGTGGGGAGGGGGGGAGAAGTGTGCGCTGAACCTGTCAGCTAGGATGTTGGCAATGTCTGTGGGTTCGGTGTATTTTTTGTCATTTTGGACTAATTCTGAGCATATCTGGGAATTCCCACCCAGGTTCCTAACATAACTAAAGAAAGCCTTGTGATTATCTTTAGTGTCCTGTGCAATTTTTCTCTTGAAACTGGCCTTAGACGATTTTATGAGTGCCCGTAGTTTTTTTGCTAATACTGATCAGAGATGCCTTCCCTTTTTGGGATTTTGCTTTATCATGTAGTAGCTTCCTCCTTCTATTGTATAGTTTGTTTATGGCTGGGGTCCACCAGATAGGACGACTGCCTTTGGAGGATTGGGTCTTGGTTTTATTTGGGATTGCATGATCCATGCATTCCTGGAGGTGTTCATAGAATGCGTTTATAAAGGATTCTGCGGTCTGGGTCGTATTTTCCACAGGCCCGGGGGCTTTGAAGGATTCCACCTCGGTTTTGAGGAGTGTGAAATTTGCTTTAGAGAAGTTTTCACTGTGGTTTTCTGGGCAGGGTGTGGGGTCAGGATGTGAATATCCAGTGAGATTAGTTTATGGTCTGATCTTACCAGTGAGGGATACACTTCTGGTCTGGAGCATAGAGTCCCCATGTTGATGATGATCAGGTCCAGTATGTTTTCCCCTCTTGTGGGAGTGGTAAGAAGTTGTTCCATAGCATTTGAGTTTATAAATTCTAGGAACCTTTGGGCTAGGGTGTTGGAGCTAGAGTAATGCTCCCAGTCTATGTTTGGGTAGTTGAAGTCGCCCAATATAATGGTGTTTGGAGAGACCTTCATATTTTCCAGTGTTCTCAGGAAGGCCGAGTGGAGTTCCTGGGTTTGGGAGGGTAGTCTGTAGCAGGCTATAAACTGGAAGGCAGTTTTACCCACTGTTAGTTGCACATGGATAGTCTCTGAGGCTTCGTGCTGTGCCACCAACCTGGTGTGGGTATCTTTGACGAATATTGATACTCCCCCTCCTTTTGTGGTTCGGTCCAAGTTTTGGGACCGAAAAGCATGGTATGAGGTATAACCTGGTAGTGCTGGGGTGCTCTCGGGAGCCTTGAACCAGGTTTCTGTTACTGCACAGATATCGATGTTCTCCATGCTAAGGAGAGTTTCGAGTGCATGCATCTTGAGGTTTAGACTTCTGGCATTGAGTAGCGCTACTCTTAGTTTCTTATTCCTTGTGATACCAATGGAGGTGGTTTTGTCTTTTGAGCCTTGCCTAAAAAAGGCACTATGGGGGTAGCAAGAGCCTTTGCCAATATCCGAAAGCCCAGGGGTGACAGGTGCAAGCCGTCCCTAGCGAAGCATCATGGCTTATCAAGCATGTCATCCCAGGCTGACAGGCATTGGATCCCCTTTGAATGACACCAATACTTAAGCCAATTGTTGAAATTGATCATCTTGTCTTCATATTGTGGCATCATTCTTGGTGAGGTTAAGATGCTACTCAAGGTCAGGGTCATACCGGCCTGGGCTACATGCTCAGAGAGCTCCTCTATGTCTCTTTTCATGTAGTCCAGGGAGGTACGTCTCAGGTCATTCACACCAGCATGGACAATGACAGTCATATTTGTACTTGCCTTGGAGTGACCTGAGTGCTTGTGTTATGTGGCGGATCCTAGTGCCCAACAGGCAGCTCACCATGACCTTCTCCTTGTTCAGCCTGGTGAGCGGGACGTCAGTGTGCCTGATGATAGAGTCACCTATTACAAGTGTATGAGGTGTGCTGTTTAGCCTTAAGGGCTGTGACTGTTCGGCACACTGGCTTTGTGAGCTATGTGTTGCATGTGTTTTGTTTTGGGGTAGCGGTTGCTTGGGTGTCTGCTTTGGAGGTCTCTGCTGCTTAGGCAGATTTTTATTTAGAGCCTCCGAGTATGTTTTTGTGTGTTTATGTGTTTGGTTTGCTGTCATGGTAGGTCTATGTGAGACTGGAATTGTAGTGAGTGTGGTTTCCTTTTCCTCCTGACTGGTTACGCCAGTACTGAGTTGAGAGAGCTTAGCCTCCAGTTTGGCTATATGGTTGCATCTCTCACATGTTGGAATTTGTTGGGAGGAGGAGAGGGTTGTCTGTGTACATGAGGCAGTTGTAACATTGCCTCAAGATTCCCAGATTCACCAGCTGGACCGGAGAGGAGATTGACAACTGATCTTTGGACATGCTAGAATAGTATTGGGAATTCCTTTATAATTGAAAAAAAGGGCCAATGGGGAACAAGGTACCCAAGGGGAGTTTGTGAGGGTGTAGTGCTTTTAATTTTTTAGTGCTGACTTATATAATTGCTTTAGTGAGCAAGTGCCCGGTAACTTAAATGCAATGTGCTACAGGTAACTTAAATGCAAAAACGACAAACAGTAACTTTCATTCAAGTCAAACAAGGAAATAAGTACAGTAAGCAATGCAGATATTTTGCCTCATATTGTCTTTAGCAACTTACTAGCCATCCACTTTCACAGTCATTGTTGAGCTTATGATGTGGCCTCCAGGCATGACATAACAGGTTGCTCTTATGATGTGGCCTCCAGACCTGATATAACAGATTGCTGTTATGATGTGGCCTCCAGGCCTGATATAACAGATTGCTGTTATGATGTGGCCTCCAGGCCTGATATTACAGGTTGCTGTTATGATGTGGCCTCCAGGCCTGATATAACAGGTAGCTGTTATGATGTGGCCTCCAGGCCTGATATAACAGGTTGCTGTTATGATGTGGCCTCAGGCCTGATATAACAGGCTGCTGTTATGATGTGGTCTCCAGGCTTTATATAACAGGACATCTACATTTCTAGACTCAAAATACCTGGTTAAGAATCCCTGAACTCTGATGGCCCCTGTCACTGACTTAATTGCACAGCATGGTTCAACCTTGGGGTAACTGTAACATATAAGTCATCCCATGGTACCCCCGAATGAAGTAGGTAGTGTTATATTACTTGTACTGATCCTAACTACCATCAGCCTGCCCTGTCTGGAAGTTTATCCCAGAAGGATAAGACTATGAGCTGTTGGGCTTCATTCTGCAGTCCTGGGTTTTTCTCCCATAGTTTCTACTTGCAAACTGTGTGACTCTGAGTAAGTCTCTTAATGAGACAGTAATCCTGGTTCACTCGTAAACAAGGATAATTGAGTCCAGTGGGCTTATCCAGTCAGTAAGGAAATAATATATCTATGAGAATAACTTGTTTGTAATTGGTCTATATTATTTTGTTGAATGGCTATTCAGAGACACCTATCATCGAACAGTGAATTTTAACTAGGGCAAAGCAGCGATTGCCCACCATCTCAAATTTACCTTTTCCCCCCACTGTAGTGTGATCTCAGAGTTGGTATATTTAGTTAGGGGGTGGGGGGCATAGCCCCAAACCTTGGCAGTTTTAAATTTTATTGTTTTTTTGCGGTTGCTCGGTTAGCCAACCGCTTGTTTGCTCTACTTAAAAGTTGCCGTTTGATGAAGAGTGGCTTCGCTAAATAGGTGTTCGACGAATGGCTATTCACTGAATAGCCATTTGTGAAAGTTATGTGGACCCATTTGTAAGCACCTGGATCTCTCCTGAATCTTCCTTCATGGAAGTGGACTACTGTTGCAAATGTCAAGCCCTCTGGCAACACCTCATCTTAAATGTTGATATGTAAAATCTATAGCTCTTCAGCAAGTACATTTCCTAGTTTTCTCGGAATGCACCCTTTTGCCATGACTTAAACCATTTTTTTTAGCTTCTTCCTAGGCATGTCCTTTTCTTTCCCCATCCACATCCATCCTACTGAGTTCTCATATCTTGATATGCTTGAACGATAAACCAATAAATGCCAAAATGCAGGACATATCCCATAACTGCACTAATTTCAACTTTGTGTATCTCCTCTCATGGTTCACCATTACCTGCCTCATTTCTGATACATACCTCTACGTTTTTCCCAGCTGTAAATATGTAGTCTCCCTATATGACCATTCTCTGCTTTTTCATCGTTTACCTATCATCATGCCCTCTGAAACTCTTCATCTTACCATTTACAATAATCTATGCTATACCTGCTGATTAATTAGTTTCACATACACTTCTGATTCTGCTATTCTTCACTGTACCTGCACACATCTAAACTTGTAAATATTGTACATGGCCTCTGTTCTTGGTTATACCCTGTTTTTATTGTCTTGCTGCTATCAATGATTATGATTAAAACATTTTTGGCTGCTTGAAACTACAATTTTGAATGTAACCTTGGCTGAGCCTACAAACATCCATGCTTTGGTCAGTGTTTTATCTCTGTAACCAAAATGAAAACAAACAAACAAAAAACAAAACAAAAAATAAATAAATAAATATGTTTCCCCACATACTACCTTTAAATTAAATTCACGTAAGTTATGGAACACCAAAAATCTTCTCTGTAATTAGCAATGTTTAATTTTCTTATGGTACATGTTTTTAAATGTCTCAGTGCCTTTTTTGCATGAAGCCCCAGTATGGCTTTTGTTGTAACCAAATTATTATTGTTATATTTGTATTTAGCTATGAAGTATGCAGCCCACCCCCCTCTTTGCAAAGTAAATTGTGCTGAATTCAAATAAATATACTCTCTGCTTTAAGATGTGAAAATAATTCAGAAAACCATATTTTTTGCAATTATGTTAAAATTAAAAACATTGCACTTGTCTGATGTAGAAAACAAAATGGAACAAATATTAGGAAAGCCAAATGCTGAATTAATAAGAGTGAATTATGCAAGAATTACCTGAATCAAAAGTGATTGTTGGCAGAATGTCCATTGTACCATGAAACGTTCCAGTCCATGCTGTGGTACCTGTGGTTGTAGGGGTAGTAGGTTCTGATTTGAGAAAGTCACACTGTGGAGCAGGAAGCCTTGATGTGCACATGGTGGGCATCAGAATGGATCCATAGCGAGGGTCCAGTTGTGAGGTGGAGGAGTGATGGTGCACATGAGCATGTGGATGGCGATGCATGTGGGAGTAGGCATCATGTACTCGTGAGTAAGATGGACTGGCATGTGACGTCAGGGAATAAGCCCAGGATTCTGACACAGATGGGGAAGGTGGAGGCACAGTCTGATGAAGGCTGTGAGCAGGCCAGCTGTGGGAGTCAGAAGAATGGAAATGCCCATGGGGTGCAGTGGAAAACTGAGGATGAACCCCACTCAGACATGAAGGAGGAGGAGTCTGGTATGTAGTGCTCCAAAATGTACTGGGGAAATTAGTCCTTTGACTAGAGAACACTGCACCATCTGAAACACAAAGACAGACAAAAGAAAGGTATAACGTAAAACCTTTGTCTGAATTTAAGGAATTTGCAACATTTTTGAAAGAATAACTTGTCTCTCTACACATTCTATCTTTGAACATATTTCTATATATTCTTGGATCTTTTCTGAGCAAGGGTCACCTTGTCCGGAAATAATAATCACTAAAAAATTGTAATTTAACATGTAAATAATATCTGTCTGTCTATACATCCAAATGAATATTTCCTTCTCCATTATGTAATCTTTATGCTTTGTTTGTTTTATGATGATTTATTATTAAGTAGCTTATTGATATTTTTAAATACTGAAAGTAAAATAAGACTTAAAAATATATAATTCATTTCAGCCAGTAAAATTTATTCGCATACCAAGTTAACATAATCTGTATAATTACATTAAATATGAGGAAATATCTGTTAAGTCTGGCAGCAGCACCTGCAAATCTGGAAAAAATGTCCATTATTCTCTGTGCCACAGTACTAGAAATGCACCCAGGGTCATCCTAATCAGGGACAATTATGTCCTCAGGCTGTACAAAATTCATAACAAAAAAAAAGAAACAATTCATAATCAGGGTTTGAGGTTTAGTGCACAGATTCAGAGAGAGATGGATCCTAAATGCAGCAAAGAATTCATTCACTGTTAAAACCATCTGTTAGGAGCCATACAAGCCTCCTAATGTACCAGAAATAAGTATATACATAATTGCTGCAGGTATTCAGTGTTTATTTATTGTAACATTTGAGATCAAAATAAAGTAAATTACAATGTCTCATTTGTTTTATTACACTCATTTGAATGTGAAAGATGCTATTTGAGAAACATATGAACAAAGCTGGTGACTTTCTCTCCGAAGTATGAATTAATGGTGTGGGTAAGAGACCATGGAGAAAACTATTACCTGCTAGCACAGCTGTCTCACTGACACATCTCAGATTATTTTGTATGAAGTCTTTTGCACATTACAGTTATAACTTCAAAATTTTTAGTATATTTTTTTCAGTTGCTTGAACTGTATCTAGTGATCTAACTGGCCACTGCAGTTAATCATAAAGAGAATATGACTTTCTTCTTACATTTTGCAATAATTCTTTTTTTTTTCTGGGCATGACAAAAAAACACTAGGTGGAAATAAACAGTTATTTGCAGCATTGATGAACTCATCTGAAAAACAACTCAGGAATCGCATATGGGACTGGCAATAATGAGGTTAGAACATGGGAATATGATGGTCTTTCCCTCATTTCTCTGTACTTATCCCCTCCTTCTAGCCTCCCAGTTTTTTTAATAATTTCTAGCACTGATGACCTACATCTGTGACATATGATCAATGTACATAACGGATCCACATTTCTGTTCCTAATGAAGACTCCCCTCATGATCCTTGCTATGTTATGCACCTACTCCAAGCACTTCTTAGCACAGCAGTACTTAATGCACATCTAAATACAATGAAACACTGTAATGCTTACAGAGCATCTCCTGACAACATATTCTTATTCCAATCAGCACACAATAATAGATGAGTGCGCAACCCTCACGAACTTTCTTTGCTGACAGGTTCATTAATTGCCACACCAAAGACCGCTGTGTAGAACAAAGTTGTGGGATAGGCTCTGCTGTGCATTAAAAGTAAGCGCATAAACCAAGGTCATTTCTTTATTTAACCAGTCCTTGAGTCTTACAGTGTTTCACAGCATGGATTCTATCAGGGCTCTCTGCAATCATGGTTCTTGGGATTCAGACAGGGTTACTATGACAGGTAAACCCTAACATCACTGGATAAACACTTGGGGTCACTCCTTCTGATTCACAGACAGGCCCACTGCAGTGATGTTACACAGTTGTTAGAATCACTGCAATGGGAAATTATAATGACTATGCTAAGCATCAATAAGGAATTCTGGGCGAATGGCTAATGAGGGTTTCTCTGTATTGATAATGCGTCTGTATTAGATCACCAAATGCTTAAAAAAGTGGACAGTGATTAATCGACCCTATGTAAGTGAAAGCTTACAATGTTGAACTGTCAAAACAGAGATTTTTTTCCAAGGGAAAAAAATCACTGTTCCAACAAAAAACAAAAAAACAAAAAACAAAACACTTTAAACATTACATTAAGTAGGGGGCTTTGCCCCCACACCCCCCAATGTGGGGGGGCTGCACCCTCCAACACCCCCACTTAAATATACCAACTCCGAGACCACACTACAGTGCCGAAAATGGCAAAGTAACGAAGCAGGCAAGCAAATTCTTTCCCACGGAAAAAATTTGCTTAAAAGCCGCTTCGATATTTTGCCATTTCAGTCTTTTAAGTTCGACCAGGACGCATTCAAAATAATGCGTCTTTGGTCTTCTAATAGGAATCGTTTATAAGTGTTAGTCACATATCTTTGAATTTATTACTGCTCAATATCTGAGTTGTTTGGCTTCTGCTACATACCTACAAATCAACTGCATTTTAGCCGAGTTAAGTACAAACTTGCAGTGTTAAAGATTGTACTGCATTTTATTTTTCTGTCTATTTGTTTCATTGAATATTGTGGTCTGTGTCTCTCTGTAGTTATTTATTTTTCTATTTAATTGTTTCACAGAATACTGTGGTCTCTCTGTCTCTGCAGTACGTGGGGGCTATTGCGTTACATTTCATTGATATTCAGTGTTAAACTCTTAGCCTAGAGGGTTTCTCTGTATTTATAAGTGTTAGTCACATATCTTTGAATTTATTACTGCTCAATATCTGAGTTGTATGGCTTCTGTTACATACCTACAATCAACTGCATTACTAGCTGAGTTAAGTACAAACTTGCAGTGTTAAAGATTGTACTGCATTTTATTTTTCTGTCTATTTGTTTCACTGAATATTGTGGTCTGTGTCTCTCTGTAGTTATTTATTTTTCTATTTAATTGTTTCATAGAATACTGTGGTCTCTCTCTGTCTCTGCAGTTAGCTTCCTGCCCACCCTCCCTATTCTTGTTCTGGTATTAATCTTGGTGGCTTTGGAACTGCCTGCACCTCCTGTCAATTTGTGTTTGAACACTCCTCCTGGGTCTATCTCATTTGCTCACTCAACCGAGTACAGTGAGATCATACTTTGACTTCAGGCACTCCTACCAGTCCTATCTGTTCAGCTCTATCCCAGCTCTATTCCAGTCTAGTGTCACTAGCTCATTCTACCTAATACAGAGAGAACATTTGGGAAGGGCAAGCCACTTAGGTCCTTAATTTTGAATTATCTTCCATTTCTCCTTTCTCCCTTTCCACATTCAAAAAAAAATTCTAAGCTTGTTTCCTGCCTTTCCTGTAACTAGTCTAGTCCAGATACAGATTTGCTGTATCCAGGACTGTTTGTAAGCTTCTGAGCCCCGCCAAGCCTTTCTGTGTTGGAGGGAAGCCTTCTAGCTTATCAGTGGGAGTGGTAAGCACTAGGTAACCTATCTACCACAAGAGTGGTTTCTGGCCCAGAAATTGCAGTTTATTGGCCATTTGGCAGTTTTTCCATCTCTTTCAACTTACTGGTTTAAAAGCCCACATTTGCGCTTGTTTCACGTCTTTCCTGTAACTAGTCTAGTCCAGATACAGATTTGCTGTATTCAGGACCCACATTTGCGCTTGTTTCACGTCTTTCCTGTAACTAGTCTAGTCCAGATACAGAGTTGCTGTATCCAGGACTGTTTGTAAGCTTCTGAGTCCCCCTCCCAAGCCTTTGTGTGTTGGAGGGAAGCATTGTAGCTTATCAGTGGGTGTGGTAATCACTAGGTAGCCTATCTGCCACAAGAGTGGTTTCTGGCCCAGAAATTGTAGTTTATTGGCTGTTTGGGCAGTTTTTCCATCTCTTTCAACTTTATGGTTTAAAAGCCCATGTTTGCACTTGTTTCCCACCTTTCCTGTAACTAGTCTAGTCCAGATACAGATTTGCTGTATCCAGGACTGTTTGTAAGCTTCTGAGCCCCCCAAGCCTTTCTGTGTTGGTGGGAAGCATTCTAGCTTATCAGTGGGAGTGGTAAGCACTAGGTAGCTTATCTACCACAAGATCTAGGTACAGATTCTTAGCTTTAGCACTTGAATTTGCTTATTCGTGTTCAGCACTTGTTCAGAACTTGTTGTTAGCACTAAATAAGCTACAAATTACTACAGCACTCAACCCTTCTCTTTACCTAGAGGAAAACAGTTTTTGCACTTACTTTCCCCACTTGCTTAGAGAAAAACAGCTCTTATACTCACTTTCCTCACTTGCCTAGAGGAAAGTAGTTTTTATTCAGGCATGTCCAAGGGTCAGCTCCAAGTGTTCTCTCCTGTCTATCTGATGAATCTGGGCATCATGGGGCAATGTAGCAATTGCCTCATGTACACAGACAACCCTCTCCTCCTACCACCCAACACCACAACATGTGAGAGATGCACTTATCTAGCCAAACTGGAGGTAAAGCTCTTTCCAACCAAGACTGAACTTGACAGTCAAGAGGAGAAGGTAAACACTTGCACCACACCACACTCATCACACAGTCCCACTAAACCTACACCACTAAAATCCACACATAGAAACACAAAAACATTTGCAGAGGCTCTCAATAATAATCTGCTCAAGCAACAGAGACTTCCAAAGCAGAAATGCAAGCAACCTCCACCCCCCCAACACAACCCAAATGACACATAGTCCACAGATTCAGTGTGCCAATAAACCACAGCCCATAAGGCAAAACAATGTAATCAACACACTAGTCATAGGTGACTCTATAGTCAGGCACACTGATGTCCCACTCACCAGGCTAAACAAGGAGAAGTTTGCTGTCAGCTGCCTGTTGGGTGCCAGGATCCACCACATAACCCACGCACTCAGGTCACTCGACAGGTACAAATATGACTCTGTCATTGTCCATGTTGGTGTGAATGACCTGAGAGATATACCTCCCTGGACTACATGAAAAGAAACATGGAAGAGCTCTCCAATCTTGTAGCCCAGGCAGGTATGACCCTAGCCCTGAGTAGCATCCTGCCATCACCCAGAATTATACTGCTGTACAAGGACAAAATGATTGACTTCAACAATTGGCTAAGCTTCTGGTGTCATTCTAAGGGGATCCAGTATCTGTCTGCCTGGGACAACATGGTTAACAGACCATGATGCTTTGCCAGAGATGGCCTGCACCTGTCACCCCTGGGATTCCGGATACTGGCTAAGGGTCTTGATGCCCCTATAGTGCCTTTTTTAGGCAAGGTTCAAATGACAAATTCACCACCGTAACAGGAACAGGCAAGCAAAAACTAAGGGTAATGCTATTCAATGCTAGAAGTCTAAATCTCAAAATACACTCACTCGAGGCACTCCTTAAAATGGAGAACATTGATATCTGTGCAGTGACCGAGACCTGGTTCAAGGCTCTAGAGAGCACCCCTACATTACCAGGCTATAACTCATACCACACTTTTTGGCCATCTAACTTGGACCAGAACACCAAAGGCGGAGGTGTGTCCATATTCCTTAAGGATATCCACACCTCCAGGCTAGTTGCGCAGCATAATGCATCCGAGGTTATTAAAGCGCAACTAACTCTGGGCAAAACTGCAATCCAAATTGTAGCTTGCTACAGATCCCCCATCATGCCCCAGGATTTCCCCTCCTCTTTTCTTGATATACTGGAAAATATTAGGGTTCAACCAAACACCCTAATAATGGGTGATTTCAATTATCCCACCATTAACTGGGAAAACTACTCATGTACCAACTCCTTCACTCAATGCTTTCTGGAATTCATAAATTCCAATGCTTTGGATCAACATATCCACACCCCCATCAGGGGCAGCAATATTCTAGACCATGTCATTACCAACATGCGTGACTGGTGTTCCACACCTGAAGAAAAAACTCCTCGTTGGTCAAATCTGACCATAAGCTAATTACCCTAGATATCCGCATCCCTCCCCCACCCACCATTAAGGAAACCACGGTAAAAAAATTCTCCAAAGCCAGCTTCATGCTTTTTAAGACAGAAGTGGCGAACTTCATGACACCCATGCAGATGGACAATACAGTTATGACTGCTGAATCCTTCACAAATGCACTCTATAAGCACTTCCATGAGTGCATGGATCGTGCTATCCCAAACAGAACCAAGATACTATATCCTCCAAATAAGGAAGCCAATCTGGTGGTCCCCTGCCATAAACAAACTACAACAGAAGGAAGAAACTGCTGCAAAAGAGAGTAAAATCCCACGAGTGGAGCTCGCTGTTCAGCCTCAGTAAGAAGCTGACACTACTGATTCTAAGGGCAACCACAAAGCATTCTATAGCTATGTCAAGAATCTCAATGGCAACATGCAGATCTGCTCGGAGTTACAGCACAATGGCATGAAAATTAGAGCCAACTGATATTGACAACATCCTGGCAGATAGGTTCAGTGCTAACTTTACCCCCCTCTCATCCCCTAAAGGGCCCATATCAATACAGGAAGAATGCAGAGTCCTTGTAATCACATCTATGCAGGTAAAAGCTGCACTCTCTAAAACCAAAAACACAGCATCCATGGGACCGGACAACATCCCAAACTGCATTTTACACAAACTTCAGAATGAACTGGCTCCCCACCTAAGCACTATATTCAATCATGGTCTCACACCAGGCTTTGTGCCCACTGAATCGTGCACAGCAAAGGGGGGAGCCACCAGTGATCCTGGGAACTATCGCCCTATTAGCCTGACGAGCCTGGTCTGCAAGGCCATGGAACGTATCATCATGGAACTCATATACAAAGACATTGGTAACCTCTAAACTCTGGAGCCTACCCTGTACGGGTTTGTGAAAGGCAGATCATGCCTTCTGAATGTAATCGACTTCTTTGAGGCAGTCACCAAAGCTGTAGATGAGGATAAGGTGGTTCACACAGCCTATCTTGACCTCACCAAGGCTTTCAACACCATCCCCCATTCTGGAATTATAGCTAAACTCACCAAACTAGGTATAAATTCCTACATCACAAGATGGGTTGCCAAATGGCTCATTGACAGAACCCACACTGTAAAAGTTGCAGACTCCAAATCTGACTTCTTACCAGTGACAAGTGGAGTACCACAGGGTTCAATCCTGGGACCTCTCCTGTTTGGTATCTACTTCTGTGAAGTACAGGCTAACACAGAAGGCCTCTGGCTAACAAAGTTTGCATATGACTGCAAACTAGGAGCCATAGTCGAGTCCCCAAATGATGTGGACATCCTACAGAAGGGCCTCACTGAGACAGATGCCTGGTGTCAGAGGCATGGCCTCAAGCTCAATACCAAAAAGTGCACTGTCATCCCCTTTGGTAAAAACTCTGTACCCATGAACTACCACATAAATGGCAGTCTACTTAACACTGAATGTGTGATAAGAGACCTCGGGATCCAGGTGGACAGTAGTCTCTCCTTTGATAATCACATCGCCTATGTGGCACACCTCATCACAAAAGGGTTCTCATCCAGGAAAAAAGAGGTCATTGTTCCCCTCTACTCAGCACTCATTAGACCCATTATAGAGTACAACACCCCTTCTGGAATGTACCTCACAAGACATCTGCAGCAGCTGGAAAGGCCACAGAAGTACCTCAGAAAGAGGATTACTGGCCTCAAACAGATGCCCTACACTGACCATCTCAAAAAACTCCAGCTTTACTCTGCAGCATATCACCTACTCTGAGGAGATTTCTGCCTAACATATAAAGCTATGTTAAACCCAGAGCTGTTGGACATGCTACACCTAAAGAAATCCCAATCCCTCTGAGCTACATGCTCTTGGAACCTAAACCTTGTCACCACAATAAACAGGATAAGCAGGAGGGATAGATTTCCATCCCAGAGACTTCCTATACCTTGGAACAAGCTACCCATCTATGTCAAGCAAAGTTCCTCATTAGCACTCTTCAAGAAAAATCTTGATGAGTGGATGGGAAATACACCCCAGGGATTACTTCTGTGGCTCTGCTCGACAGGGGCACAATAAATTAACTTTCTTGGGTGGCGTAAGCCAGGGAACCTTGTTGGCTAGGCTAACTTAGGCCCTAGGCCGATAGCCTAGTATCCACGTATGAACCTATGTGATCTCCCCTGTTAATGCCTGCAGGAAGAGATTTACAAGGCCAAGCAATTCAAAGGATTGCTCATGTGTAAATTAGCATGACTGGCCAAAGTAATTAACAAGGCTAAAATGCTGCATTACTCATTACATTCTTTCAGGCAGACCATGTTGCAGGTAAGGTTAGGAAAGCTCAGTGGACATTTATTGGTGGTGGTGGTGGGGGTCTCAGTGTGTGTGTGTGTGTGTGTGTGTGTATATATGTGTGTGTGTGTGTGTGTGTGTGTGTGTGTGTGTGTGTGTGTGTGTGTGCGGGTGAATAGATGTGTGTTTCATGAGTGCGTTTGAGTGGGGTGAGTGTGTCATGCTGACTGAATGTCTGCATGTGTGTGTGTATGAATGCCTACATATGTGTGTAGGAGAATGAATGATACAGGGCTACTGTATCAACATGATGCAAGGGCCACCAGTGGTAATTACCAACAAAAATACTGTTTATCATGTGTCTCTGAATTGCATTTTATGTGCCCACGTACAATGCACTTATGTGCACTAGGCAGTCTATAAGGTCATGGCCCTTGCCTCTCATTCCAAGGTGGGTATTTTTACATCTGTTGTTTATGAGCACATGTGCACATGTACACGTGTGTGTATATGTGTGAGCATTTGTGTGTGTGTGTGTGTGTGTGTGTGTGTGTGTGTGTGTGTGTGTGTGAGCGTATGCATTCATGTATGCATAAGTATATGTATGCACACACATGCACTTGTTTGTCTTCATTGTCTTTGTGATTGTGGTTAAACCTGAGTCTTAATCTTTTATCATAGTATAAGACTGACAGAGAACTAAGATCTTCAAAAAAAATAAAATAAAATAAAAACTTCTCCAGATTCCTAACAGAAATAGTGATAACACACCACCAGCAGGGTGGTTAAGCATTCACTTACATAATTTTTTCCACAAATTAAGGAATTCCTGAATTCTAGCTAGCTACAAACAACAATAATGGTGTGAAATCCATGATTTGCTATTCTGTATATCACCACACTTTTATATTTATTTTTATCATATACTTTATAGTATTGTTTTTTCACTTGATAGCATAAAGTTGGATGACAGATACTGCATTATGAACAAACACTTTTATAGAATCAAGAACTACTGGAATTTAGGAGGAATTGTGCCTGAAAACCACTTGCAACTACAGCTCCAAGAATCGAGAGATGAGTTGTAATATTGTCTGGCTATGATTACTAAGCAGGGTATAGAGTTTCTAAGGGTCATGGTTAAACAGATGACTTCAAGATTTCCTTTATCTGAAGCTTCAGATAATATTAAAGAGGGAAAAAGACCATATGTGAGTATTTTTCTTGAGAAACATTTGCAGGACATTCCCAAGAAAACTGAAAGCTGAAATGACAGTATGTGTAGCAGCGGTCCAAATACAGCTGTCACAGCTTATGTTTTTGTGAAACAGGGCAAGTTTAAAAGCATAGATGAGAGTATGAAAACAGAACACTTGGTAGTTATTATTTTGGGAGAGAATTTATTTCAGATTTTACCAGTGGAGGGGGAAAACCCTGAGTCAGCAAATCTATTGAAGGACATGGGTTCATGGACCTTTTGGTAAGTGGTTTGGGTAAGACTCGTGGACATCTCTTGAGAACTCATCCATAAGTTGCTGTCAAACCATCTCAATGAGGAACCACCTCATACTGCTTAGTGATAAGCCTATGTTCTTAAAAGTCTGAATAAGTTTATTTTTGAGACAGTTCTTAAATCATTTAATTTAACTGTGGAGGCTGCCCACTAAAGTGTGCTAGCCTGTGTAACTAATTTATCACTGTCTCTGCATTTTCTGTGTATTTCTACAAAAAAAAACAAAAAAAAAAATCCTTGTTTTCCCGCCTTTCTCGACTAGTTTAGACCAGTATACAGGCATTGCTGTATTCTGGGCTGTGGTGTAGTTCCTGTGTTGTCCATTACCTTACTTGGATAGAAGGAAGTTTCTTTGCTCACCAGTGGGAGTGGGGAGCCTTGAGCAGCCTACCTGTCCTTGGGGGAAGTGACCTCAGCACAAGAAGCTGTAGTAATTGGTTGTTTGGGACCATTCCTAGCTCTTTTGTAGTTCACTGCTTAAAATTCGCCTTTGCACGGCTTTGCGCGGTCGTCCGCCGGTTAAACTTGGTTAAACAAGGTTAAACTTTTTCTGGCTCCGCCAAGTCTGCTCTTCAATTTTTCCCTTAGAACTGTTCTACTTGCAATCTAAACAGCCTATGCTCTATCTGAAAAGCTCAGCACTTGCTCCAAAAGCATTTTTATACAGGTAAAGCACTCTTAAAAAAAGAAAGTACTTCATTCACCTAAATTCTGTTGAGTACACATCTCCCTATAGGTCCTTTCTGACTCAGTTACACAGCAATCTTTTTCACTATTTCTAGCATGTCGAAGGGTCAGTTGCTGGCTTCCTCTCCTGTTCAGCTGGTGAATCTGGGAATCTTGACGCAATGTTACAATTGCCTCATGTACACAGACAACCCTCTCCTCCTCCCAACAAATACAAATATATGCGAGAGATGCAACTATATAGCCAAACTGGAGGCTGAGCTCTCTCAATTCAGTACTGGCAAGACCAGTCAGGAGGAGAAGGTAACCACGCACACCACAAACCCAGTCTCACATAGAACTATCACAACAGCAAACCAAACACATAAACACACAAAACATACTCGAGGCGCTGATTAAAATCTACCAAAACAACAGAGGCCTCCAAAGCAGACACCCAAGCAACCACCACCTCAAGACATAGCACATGCAACACATAGTTCACAAAGTCAGTGTGCTAAACAGTCACAGCCCTTAAGGCCAAACAACATGCCAGACACACTTGTAATAGGTGACTCCATAGTCAGACACACTGATGTCCCGCCCACCAGACTGAACAAGGAAAAGGTCACAGTAAGCTGCCTGTCGGGAGCTAGAATCCGCCACATAACACAAGCACTCAGGTCACTCCACAGCAAGTACAAATATGACTCAGTCATTGTACATGCCGGTGTGAACGACCTGAGACACCTCCCTGGACTACATGAAAAGAGACATAGAGGAGCTCTCTGATTATGTAGCCCAGGCCGGTATGACCCTGACCCTGAGCAGCATCTTACCCTCACCAAGAATGATGCCACAGTACAAAGACAAAATGATCAGTTTTAACAATTGGCTTAATTACTGGTGTCATTCTAAGGGGATCCAATGTCTGTCTGCTTGGGATGACATGCTTGACAAGCCACGCTGCTTCAAGGGATGGCTTGCACCTGTCACCCCTGGGCTTCCGGATATTGGCCAAGGCTCTTGCCACCCCCATAGTGCCTTTTTAGGCAAGGCTCAAATGACAAACCTACCTCCCTAGAAAACACAAGTGGAAAAAACTATGGGTAATGCTGCTCAATGCCAGAAGTCTAAACCTCAAGATGCACGCCCTCAAGCCCTCCTCAGTATGGAGAACATTGATGTCTGTGCAGTGACTGAAACCTGGTTCAAGGCTCCTGAGAGCACCCCAGCACTATCAGGTTTTACCTCATATCATGCTTTCCGGCCCCAAAACTTGGACCGAACCACAAAAGGAGGGGGAGTATCCATTTTCATCAAAGATACCCACACCTCCAGGTTAGTGGCAACGCACGAAGCATCGGAGACTATACAGGTGCAACTAACCATAGGCAAAACTGCCTTACAGTTTGTAGAATGCTACAGACCACCCTCTCAAACTCAGGAACCCCGCACAGCCTTCCTGAAGACACTGGAGAGTATGAATGTCTCTCCAAATACCATCATTTTGGGAGACTTCAACTACCCAAACATAAACTGGGAACATTACTCAAGCCCCAACACCCAAGCCCAAAGGTTCCTAGAATTCATAAACTCAAATGCAATGGAACAACTAGTCACCATTCCCAGAAGAGGAGACAATATACTAGACCTGATCATCACAAACATGGGGACAAAATGCTCCACACCGGAAGTATATCCCTCTTTGGTAAGATCAGACCATAAATTAATCTCACTGGAAATCCACATCCCGCCCCCACCCCCTGCACAAAAGACCACAGTGAAGAACTTCTCAAAAGCAAACTTCACACTTCTTAAGACTGAAGTGGTATCCTTCAAGGCCCCTGGGCCAGTGGAAACCACAACCCACACTGCTGAATCCTTTGCAAATGCCTTCTATGGGCACCTTCAAGAATGCATGGATCATGCAATCCCAAATAAAACCAAGACCCATTCCCCCAAAGGCAGGCGCCCAGTCTGGTGGACCCCAGCCATAAACAAACTTTACAACAGGAGGAGGAAGCTACTACATGACAGAGCAAAATCCCTAAAAGGGAAGGCGTCTCTGATCAGTACTAGCAAAAACTACGATCACTCATAAAATCATCCAAGGCCAACTTTGAGAGAAAAATCGCAAAAGACACAAAAGACAATCACAAGGCCTTCTTTAGCTATGTTAGAAACCTGGGTGGAAACTCCCAGATATGCTCAGAGTTAGTCCAAAATGACACAAAATACACTGAACCCACTGACATTGCCAACATTCTGGCAGACAGGTTCAGTGCAAATTTCTCCTCCCTCCCCCAAAAGGAGAAATAACTATCCCAGCAGAGTGTAGTCTCCTAACATCTCAGATGCCCAGGTGAGAGCCGCCTCGCTAAAGCTAAAAACACAGCATCAATGGGACCGGATGGTGTCCCGGGCTGTGTGCTACATGAACTCCAAGAGGAACTAAACCCACACATAAGGCTGCTACTTAATCTTAGCCTTACTACAGGATACGTACCCATAGAGTGGCGTACGGCAACAGTGGTCCCACTTCACAAAGGCAGTGCTTCACGGACCCTGAAATTACCGCCCCATAAGCTTGACGAGCCTGGTCTGCAAAGCTATGGAGAGGATCATTATGGAACTCATAAACAAAGACATTGGGGACCTACAGACAATGGATCCTACTCAATTTGGCTTTGTCAAGGGCAGATCCTGCCTTTTGAACTTGGTCAACTTTTTTGAAACAGTCACTAAGGCCATTGATGAGGGTAAGGCAGTTCACACAGCCTACCTTGACCTTGCAAAAGCCTTTGACACAATACCCCACTCGGGCATCATAGACAAACTCACCAGCTTAAATGTAAACCCATATGTCACAAGATGGGTTGCAAACTGGCTCAAGGACAGAACCCACAGGGTCAGAGTTGCTGGAGCTATGTCAGACTCTAAGCCAGTCACAAGCGGTGTCCCACAGGGCTCAGTCCTGGGACCCCTCTTGTTCGGCATTTATTTTTCTGAGGTACAGGCAAACATAGGAGGATTGTGGCTGACAAAGTTTGCAGATGACTGCAAACTGGGCGCCATAATTGATACTCCAGCAGACACAAACATCCTTCAGAGAGGCCTCATAGAAACAGATAATTGGTGCCAGAGCCATGGCCTTAAGCTGAACGCCAAAAAATGTATAGTCATACCCTTTGGGAAAAACAAGGTACCGACAAATTACCACATAGGCGGTAATCCATTAAACGGAAGAGGTAATCAGGGACCTAGGGACCCAGGTTGACAGTAACCTCTCATTTGACACTCACATTTCCAAAGTGGTTAGGAAGACCTTCTATATTGCCCACCTTATCATGAAGGGTTTCACATCTAGATCAAGAGAGGTCATTGTGCCCCTGTACTCTTCTCTTATCAGGCCAATGATTGAGTACAATGCCCCATTTGGGATGTATCTCACCTGACACCTGCAGCAGTTGGAAAGACCCCAAAAGTTCCTCACCAAGAGGATAAAGGGTCTTAAACATATGTCATATGCTGCCCGACTGAAAAACTCCAGCTCTATTCAGTCGCATACCGCCTACTCAGAGGTGATCTGTGCCTGACGCAGGCCATGTCCAATCCTGAATTAATGGACATGCTCCACCTCAGAAAATCCAAATCCATCAGAGCCACGAGAACAAGTGACTTAAACCTCAACACAGAAATAAATAGGACGTGCTGGAGGGACAGATTCATAACCCAGAGGCTCCCTACACTCTGGAACAGAATCCCAGTCCATGTTAGGCAGAGCCCCTCACTGACTCTATTCAAGAGAAATCTCAACGAGTGGATGGGAGATCGTAGGTTTACCCCGGGGGTCATCTCTGTGTCACTACTAGACAGAGGCATAGTAAACTAAACCCTAAAAGGGCGTAGTATTCTCATCCTAAGGGGTGGTGTAAGCCACATACACTCTGGCTAGGCTTATAAATGCCTTAGGGCAGATAGCCTAGTACGAACCTATGAACCTATGAACCTATAAG